>NC_051226.1:18367967-18670189 GCF_015220715.1 Pygocentrus nattereri
TTTACGTGCTGATTTTCCTCGCGAACTGGTGGTTTCCTTTATCTTACACTCATTATCTGCTTATTATGCTGCATGGTGGAAATCCGCCATATTTATTTACCTCTCATCCGTCTGCGTTTGCTGATTGGCAGACTGAAAGAGAGCAAACACAAGATTGCAGGCTGCTGTCTTAATCCTGCAGGATGGCGTCTTTCAGACTTGAGGTGGTCTGCTCTGCAGGAATTGCCTCTTTCTCCTGGAGCGGGTAGAAATCTGAAGAAAAAGCCACCCTGGATGGAGGGATTTTGCTGTCGACGCGGAGCTGGTTGTGCTCTGCGAAATACGAGCTGAAATGTATTTTAGGATTAATTACAGACACGTTAAATCATCAAATGTAACTGCATTTTGTCCCTTTAAAGTGCCGCTGTGAACTGAATCACATCTGTTTAAGGACATTCACTTTCACTGGACATTAGTGCGGATTAGGTCGCTGTATTTTGTTTCAGATAAATACGGCTGCGGTAACGTTACTTAAAATATCGCTCTCACCGCTCTCCAAATAAAGACATCGATGAGGGAGGTACCGCTACGCATGACGTCGTGCTTTTCATGCCTTATGGCCGTTTCTATTTAAACATCTGCAGAACTGTAAACTGTAAATTCTAACTATCGTTAACCTAATAAAAAATGTAGTAAAATTAAAAGATGATAAACGTTCATCTACAGAGTCTTGAATGGGTGTATTTATGTAGACATGCCTGCATTCGGTAGCTAGCTGGTTCCATAGTGTAGCGGTTATCACGTCTGCTTTACACGCAGAAGGTCCTGGGTTCGAGCCCCAGTGGAACCACATACTTTTTCAGTCAATGTTTTGTTGTGTTTCGAGATGGAATTGTGCTCGTGTTACATACTAATGTGCACTTTTAGATGAGTTTAATGTGCGCCTTAAGCTATACCAGCTCCAGGAGAAATATGCTTTTCATTGTTCTTGTGTCGTCTCTCCACCATTGTACCTTTGTCTACTGACTGGTGAAGAAGATTATTGATGTCCTTCCGTTTTTCAGAATAAGGTTATTCTTTTAGTTCTCTAGAATATAAAAAAAACCCTTCAGTAACGAAACGTGTATGAAAAAAAGTGGAGATGCCGGGGATTGAACCCGGGACCTCATACATGCGAAGCATGCGCTCTACCACTGAGCTACATCCCCACGTGATAAACCAAACCCCGACGGGTGACAATTTATCTTATTCTACCTTGTTTTTGTCTGGTCAAAGTAATTTATTGTTAATATATTATCTTACAGAATGCTATATTTAGTATTATACAGCACAATATAAAACATAAAGCTTAAGATGAAACGCTGCAGTTTTACATGTTCATGCCTGGTTAATTGTCTGGTAACTTGATTTCGAGGTTTGATTCAGGTTTGAGAGCCAGTGGTAAATGAGCACAGTGTGTAAACCTGTCGCTGCTGTCGGGTCTCCAAAAAGGCAACTTTACAGGAAAATGAAAAACTGATGTTGTCCTCCTCGGCTCAGTGATACGCCAAAGACAATGCTGAGTAGCTTTTCGGGAAAAAAAATGACAAGAACTGTGACGTAAATTCACATCAAAGATCCACATTTGGTGTCACTTTTATGCAGGTAGCACTGCTATCAAATGTCTTGGTAGATCAGATTATCTGAGACTGCTTCGTGAATCTTTAAGTCACTGAGAAATCAAGCCACTGGCCGAGTGTGTCCCGGAGTCTTATCTACAAGACTGACCCTAATTATGATTTAAAGACACGTGCCAGCCTGAAGTACAAGTTGGTTTACACAGTAGTCGAGTGAAAAGGAATCGTGTTACGATGTTGCCTTCACGTTTAAGTCGCTTGCCATTATATATGGTTGATTTGGCGCGGTAAGTGAGCTGCGATGGCCGAGTGGTTAAGGCGTTGGACTTGAAATCCAATGGGGTCTCCCCGCGCAGGTTCGAACCCTGCTCGCAGCGCTGCGGCGGAAAAGCCTTTTATGCTGATTATTTGAACATCATCGTCTTCTAATCAAATCATAGTGGGTTTAAATAGTTCGACCCTGCACGATACTTTAACACATTCAGACGTGATTAAAATATTCCACACTAGTGCCATTCTGCATTTCTGCTTTGTTACAGCTTCGAATGCCGCATAAACAAGCAAAGCCTTCACAGTGAAGCTCTCAGTTACTGTGAGCACAATGACAGCGCGATACATCAGTAACCTTGTAAAGACTGAGTCTGATCCAGAGACACTGCTCGGCACCTTCTCGCCATGTGGGGGCACTAGTGGGGGTTTTATTAGAATTGAATATATCCACTGTGTATCCCTGTAGACTAATAAAACCAGATTTTTTTTCCACCGGTTCCTCACCATTAAACTGCTCTCTCATTTGAACTACATTTAAGCTTCAATGTTTGCAGGCATTTATTTTTGGCGGTGCCTCATTCAAAGAAATGAACTGAGCTTTGGGAAAAATAACTACAGAAAGCGAATACAATGCAAACCTAATTGCAAAAAAAGATGTAATTCAATTTATGCTTTCTTTACAGTCCTCAAACTGGTCAGCAATTGATGTAAAATCACAGAGTGTGCCTTTAATGCCTCGTAATGAACAAGACACTCCGCTGATAGGCGAGTCTAAGGCCACTCTTCTTTGTTGATCTTTGTTGGAAATAATATTACTATGAGCAGTATGAGCAAAATAGTCTTTTTCTGTTTTCCACAAAGGTCTTCAAAATTTCACGATCTAGTGTGTATACAGAACAATTAAGCAAAATATAGATTACACATAATGTAAAAACACAATACAGTGCAATACTGACTTACAGTACAATAAATACAAAAACAGAGCTCAAGGCCCAACAACAAAAACAGTACAGCAAATACACAAGACAGTATGAGACAGCATGATAACGTATTAGATATTAATAATAAATGTATAAGAATATAAATTATTACAATGTGCAAAGAGTGCTGAGCAGACAGAGGAGGAGTCCTGAGTCACTGTGTAATTTAAACTTAATTAAACTGTAATAGCAAGATAAGACCTGTAGGGGTCATTGTGTGCCTGCTGTCTTGTTTGTCACTAAATTACAATGCACTGCAATGTTATTAAATCTTTATTTAATTTGTACATGCATATTGGTAGTAACATCCTGTGTGTTGTAAATATTAAACAATTATGGTGGGAGATATAAAAGCTTGTACATATCAAAATTATTTTAGGTTATGGGCTAAACGTAGCCCATACTTGCCCGTACTTGCCAGTTTAGTATCATTCAATTACATTTCCTCATCACATTTTACATGATGGCTCCCTTCCAAGGATATGACAAAGCAGCCTTGGTACACTGTGCCATTTTAAATTATGTAGGTTAATACGAAGAGGGGCCTTAATAAGATGGTGCTACCAAGGGCCCACCATTCCTTTCTCAGCTGCAGCCTAGCTTTTGGAATGCAGCTGCAGCTACGAACTGTCCGAAACACTCTCATGCCCGAATTAGGAAGTCTGGGTCTAAGCAAGTTCTCTCAATGGGAAAAATGAATACCGTTTGTTACTGTCATAGCATGAGGTAAACAAATATGTTCCAAACCCTTTACGTTCTGTCCTAAATACATGATTTTGCACCCGAGTGTCATTTAAAATACAAGTACTTCTATATGCAAGCTAAATCAACTACTACAGCAGCTACTACTGCCAAAGCAACTTATCTACCATGTTTGACAAAGCATGCTTGTTTGTGTGTATTTTAGTGAGATTGTCTTATGTAAGCATAGTGCAAGCTAACTGTGCTTTGAACGTCGATTCAAAGCACAGTTAGCTTGCATGTAGCAATACTTATATTTCAACCCCTTAACAGCCTTGTATTTCTGAGAGTTCAGCCACATTCAGATGATAAATATACATATAGAAAAACACATCAGGTTTGGAACATTACTGTGTACCACAAAGCACAATTGAATTTGTTCTCGTATAAAAATCTGCTATCTCCTATGGGCATGACACAGACTACAGAATAATGAAATGACATCAGAGGTCTATTTGGGATTGGGCCACATCAGCTCCAGCTTCATCCTGGCCATGCACACTCAACTGCTCGCACCTGCAGCTTGTTTCAGGACTGGTTATGTCTAACATATATCAGTTCCCAGACTCTCGATTGGTGGCTTAATGTTTTACTAAATTCAGGCATACAGGTAGCTGTGCTCACAATGCAATATGCACATTGGTGTCAGTTCAGCTATAGTACCTAAAGCCATTACCATGTTGGAGTGCTGTCTAAGGCCTAAACATGACACCAACAGTGCACTTTTCCAAAACAATTGTCTCTAAATTGAGGTTAATTCAAACAAATCAAATTCATTCTGTGTAAACAAAGAGTTTGACCTCATAAAAAGAAGCAGCTTAAACTTTGTAAGTAAACTTTGTAACTTTTTAAGACATACTAACATATCATTGCTGCCCTAAGAAAAGTGCATTTCACCAAAATAGTAAATGTCTTTAACTTTTAATGTAATTATTTTGGAACATTCTACTGGTTCACTCATGAAGTTTTTCATATGATGTAAAGGCAGTTGCCATGTTTTAATGATGTAGGGAAAAAAACAAATAAAAATGAAAAGACATGTTTTTTTAAGGCAGCAATGATATAAAAAATTCCTTGGATTCTAGGACATCTCGTGTCAAGGAATTTTATTTATTTATTTTTTTGCTGGACAGGCAGCCAAAAACCTGGACAAGTCAGGGAAATCATGGAAAAGTGGCAGCCCTAAATGTTTGCCAGCAGGTGACCTCAACCTGTAACCAGGCTCCCTGAAATGAAATTCTGACCACGTCACTGGCACATACCCCACTGTTTGTGCTCACTCTTTGCAAAGTCTTCATGTTTGTCTGTCCGTTGTCTGTCTTATGTTTTTTGCATGTGTCACTGTTTTGAGCCTTGCTGTTTGCTTTCTGATCATAGATCCTTCTTGTATTTACCTGCATGTCTGTGTGCTGACCTCTGTCCACCTTGACTACGAGTATCAGAAGGCCCTCAATAAAACACCTTTCCAACTCCTCTTTGCTACAGAATAGCAGTGAAAAACATGGATGATTGACAGCAGACAGGATGACAGGAAGTCATGTTAATAACAAACCCTGCCTTTTTTTATTTTCATACCAGGAGTGGAGGGCCCAGAGGGTGACAGAGAGAGAGAGAGAGAGAGAGAGAGAGAGAGAAAGAGAGTGAGAGAGAGAGAGAGAAATGACTGCATTCAGCTCGGCCCCACCTCCCTCACTCCTCCCCTCTTTCTTCCTTCCTTGCTCTCAGTGTGTGTGGAGTTGAGCGCTGAAGTGAGGAGGGAGCGGCGTAGCAGGTGCAGGAATAAAAAAACTGTCACTGAAGAGAGAAAGAGGGTGGAGACTGATGTAAAATCAGCAGAGGAAAAGATACATATATCACAGAGACAGAGCGATAAACACAAGGGAGGAAGCAGTGAGAGAGTAAGAGTGAGGACAGAGAGAGAGAGAGAGAGAGAGAGAGAGAGAGAGAGAGAGAGAGAAAGACACTGATTGTGCGGAAATTATTCAGCGAGAGAGAGAGAGTAGCACAGAGAAAAGAGAGAGAAAGAGAGACACAAGGCAGTGAGGGAGAAAGAGAGGGATTGTTAGGGAAACAGTTGGAGACTTGCATTTATAGAAAGAGCGAGAGAGGAGAACAAAGAGCTGGAAGAGTGCGAGCATGCTGAGGAGGAAGAGGAGCGTATCCTTCGGAGGATTTGGATGGTAGGTCTCTCACATGGAACAGGATCAGCTGCTAGTTTTGTGCTAGCCAGAGTGTGTGCCATATGTGTTTGCCAGATGCTGTGTGTGTGTGTGGCTGTGTGTGTGTGTGTGTGTGTGTGTGTGTGTGTGTGTGTGTGTGTGTGTGTGAGAGAGAGAGAGAGAGAGAGAGAGAGAGAGAGAGAGATGATTTAAATGAGTTTTTTTATTGTTGTGTATCATGTATATCACCAATGATAAATTGTTACTCTCTTAAAAGACTTATTGTAAGTTATACACTGGCATCTCTGTCTTCAAGAAGTAAATAAAGGTCCATCTTAGTGCCTTCAGGGTAGAGGTGGGTATTGTGGCAAATAATATAACAAAATGATACTTCAAGAGATTTTCTTGACACATGATTAATATAAAATATTCCTTTTATTCTGATGTTTAATAAGAACAGAGAAAAACTGAAGTTGCTCAGTGTTCTTTAAAGCTACACTATGTTAGATTTGAGGCTTTAGAGACCGCTCTGGCAGCAATGTGTAATTGCAAGCAATGTGCAGAAAAACATTTTCTAACAGGATTTTGCTTGGGGCAAGTGGATAAACCTGATAATTGCCAGTGCATTTAAAGAGAACTCTGTCAAAACTTGGTGAAGGATATGTCTCCTGAGGACATCTGTGAATTGTTTACTATTGTCATCATTTCTCTATGGGTATAATGTTGATTTCGCATTTGAGACCTAAACATTGAGCTTTACCTTCTACTTGAGCCTGTGTGTGTAACATTTAAGCAAAGACTAGAACACTAGAAGGAATGTGTTATCGCAAAATAACATAACGGCTGTGATTTGATCTTCGCAATATGCAGTAACGCACAACCTTAAGTGTTCTATTTTTTATTTCTGTTCTTTTTATACAACAGTTAAATAAATAAGTAAACAAATTAATAAATTGGGTCATGAAGGTGTCATTTAATATGTTTTAATATTAGCAGTTCCTTCTGCCAAATTATAGTTCCTTAACGAGCAGCTTGTTGCTACGCCAGAGAAATGAGCTCACTCGCTAGACAGCCGGCAGTTCATTCTCCAGCTCCTTGCGAAACTGTCATTACCACTAATCAGCTTATTTGTTTTTTTTTCGCTGTGATAGTTTTATGGCTCAGTCCGATTTGGCCAGACTTTGATCAGGTTGTTTAGGTTTTCTTCTGTCACAGCTGCCAACTGAAAAGCTGCTTAGTGGTAATGACAGTTTGGGAATTGTAGTCTCATCTTCAGTGTCTGACTAAATCGTTAAAAATATCAATTTTTTGTTTGTGCACAAAGTAAGAAGTAAAAACGTTCAAATGACTTGACTGTGTCCTACAGCTGACAAACTTGTTGCTTAGCAACAGCATCTTAGCAGATTCATACAATGTTTGTGAAAAACCATGATATTATGACGAAATAACAGCACGGTTAGAACGCCTCTCAACCAATCAGCTTGCAGTGTACACACATCATATGTTAGCACGTTTTTTCAAATAATGCCCTATAATGCTACTTTTTTCAATTAAATAAAAATTCACAATGTGGCACTTAAAATACAGACGAAATCCACGTCTGAAAACCGCATTGTGATTATCATTTATCATGATAACAATAAATATCATTTTTTTGACCAACCCTAATTTGGGGTTTTAATGAGCTAATTTTATGAAGGCTGTAACACTGATTATCTATTGCCAAATACACAGAGAAACAGTGACTTAAAGAAGTAAAGGTGACCACTGGTAGTTTCTTTGAGCGATGATTCTGTATACTTAGAATTGAAGAATAGCAGGTCTTACTTTCAGCCACAGTCAGGCCAAATCAACTGGTTAAAATTCCTTTGAGGCATGTTTCTTTGTGCTTGCTGTTTTAGAATGTATCTCAGCAGAGATCAGTACAGGTTCTTCCATTCTCTTTAACCCATTCATGACCAACAGCTACATTGAGTGTGTTGCTGAAAAATGGAACAGAACTTGTTAAGGTTGGTCTAAAGTGATGAAATTTTGTATTTCAAAGAGCACCCAGAAAATTTACATGTATTTTCATACTTTTGCTCATAGTCAAGTGAATATTTTCTATTGTTTTGTTCAAAAACAGAAGTTCCATATGACAAAACAATATAATAGATGTGACAAGTAATACAAACTCTTTGTTCACATTTGTACATGCTCAGAGAACATATGGACCAAAATTCAGAGAGGCAATCTGGCCTAGAAGTTAGCCTTAATGTTATTTGTTGAGATATGCATTATTCTGTAGCACAGCATTGCATACCTCAGCCTCAACAGTTTGACAGCATTCACGACGATAAGTGTTCTCTCACCCTGCATGCATTACACAAGCGCTTCATACAGTCATTGGTAATCACTGTGGGGTCAGCCAATCCTGACTGCTAGCCTAGCCACTGATCTATAGGCAAACTTTAATAAATACAGCCAAGCATGCATTAGTGTAATAATCTGCTCTCTGCATTGTAATGATTCAACATCTCCAAACAGCCTGAAAAATCTGCCCAAAAGCAGCTGAAGATTTTCAAACAATGAAGTTTCTAGGTCTTAGTTTGAAAAATCTCACTCTAGAGGCTGCTGTGGTACTACTGTAGGATGTGAGTAAAATGTAGCAGTGGTTAAAGTTTTCCCTTTATCATTTTATATATGGAAATGCAAGGGTTAATGTGTAGGCTTGTCTGTCAAAAGGAGTGTGTTAGTTTTCAGCTTCATTCAACAACAGAGACAAATTCTAACTCTGTTGAATGACTGGAGTTTCCACATCTTTTGATGCCAATCCTGTCAATGTATGAGGTGCAAAAACTTAAATCCAACATTTTTAAGAGCAGATGTTCAGATGCAAACAGAAACAGTGACCTAAAAAGAATGAAGGTGTTCACTGAAGTACTGATAGTCAGTGTGAGTGATGATGCTGTAGGATATATAAAGCTCTACACTCACAGCCACAGTCAGCTTTCTAAAGTGAAGTATTAATATTTTAGTGTTATCTCGGTTCTGTGTCTGCTCGTGCATTTCAGGGCACAGATCATGCAGCACTGCTCGCTCACCAGACTGTTCATGCTGGTGATGCAGCACAATTTAAATCGTTGCTCTGGTATTCTCTTTTTTCTCCATCAAACTTAAGACAATTTTATTGTTTAGGTATTAATTTTAGTGCATACAGTCCAGTAACTTCTAAGAATTAATGACTAACCACTGTGAAACTACTAAGTGATGTAATTATGAAAGTAAGGAGCTTAAGTGTTTACCACATAATTAAAGAGGTGCTTAGAAGTCAACAGTGTTTACTTTAATTCAGTCCTACCACTCAAACTTAATTACCTAGTTGCATATTAATTGGTACAGTGACTTACAAAATAAATTACTTGCATTCAGTTTAATTCTGAATTGACAACTTGGGAGTCTGCACTTCCGACTTCTGCTAAAAACCTGGCAAGAAGCTCCAGTACTATGCGAAAGTCAGAAACCATCCTTTATTTATTTAACTTCCACTTAACTATTACTTACAAGTTCTTAATTTCTTAGGAGATTTTTTAAGGAGATAAGATATTACTGCACTTACATACAAAAGATACTTAAAAGGGAAATAAATGAAAAAAGTAGAATCTATATAACAGATTCTATATAATAGTATCTATATAATAGAAAATGGGACTCCCAACAACCATGCAAGACCTGGTAGACCACCAAAACTGTCAGCACCAGATAAACAGTAATTTCATCTTTGCGAGAGAGGAGAAAACTCTACTCTTAACTCAGATCTGAAAAAAATCACTGCTGTTTCTGTCCATCCTTCCACTGTGAGAAGGCCTATTGCTCAGTGCTATGGGTCTGAAAGGATGTTACTGAGAAAAGGAAACAGACAAAATCAATCAAAGATGCTGTTGTAGAACAATGAAGTGGATCTCAACATCACTGAATGTGTTTGGGAGTACTTTGATCATGAGAAGCAAAAAAATGCAACCAACTTTTAAGACTGAATTTGAGGTGTGGAAAAATATTCCTGCAGATATCCTTGAAAAATTGAAAGTGAGGGAAAGAATGGAAGCTGTAATAAAGGCTAAGGGGTGACACAAAAAATATTGAAAGTTTTGATATCTGATTTTTCTTTCTGTTAATATTTGTTCTGCTTTTTCAATAACTTGTGCTTAATGACCTGGAAATTAGATGAATGAATGGTGGTCTCTGACTTGAACAGTACAGTACAACCCCTTTCATAATAACATATCTTTTCTTCTACTTACGAATACAAATGTGATATTGATTGAAAGTTTACATCAAGTTTACTAAACATTCAATTAACATTCCCTGCTCAGCAACAAGTGGGAAATAATTAAGATAATAATTAAAACCAAGATTTTGTTATCTCCAGCGGTAACTGCAAGTTGTAGTTTCAATGATGAGGGTCATCTGCCAAATAGTGTGTTAGTTTTCAGCTTCTGGCAATGGCTGAAAGAAATCCTAACACTAAATTAAGTGGCTGTACTGTTTCCACATTGTTTATTACTAATCCTGTCAATTATACAGTGTTCTGGATCCTTCTGATCAGGCCGCCCCCTTTTTCTCTGATGACCTCACAGACTGTGTGTGTTTGATGCCAGGTGATGTGTCCCATACACTGCATCATGCGCTGACTAACACTGTACCAAGCATTCTGTTCAACTTGGCACACCCACTGTTTTTCTTCACATTGTCCTCGGACAGCCAGACTGGTTAATAATGTAGGAGAAATGTTAGAGAAGATATTAGTATCATTCCACACTTCCAGCCCACACACACACACCATACTGGCACTTTTCATATCTCATCCTGCTTTTCCTCCCTCTCTCCTGCCTCCCTCCTTGTGGAAACTCACATATTTAAATTCTCCTCCTCACTTCATACTGATGGCTCTCTTCGTTAGTTTCTATATTTGTTGATTTTAAGTGCGATGCACTTACGTGTGTGATTTTATGCATTAAAAAATTTGACTTTCATTTTAATGTGATCATTTTCCACCCTCTCTTTATACGTTAGAATTAAGCAAGCAGTTTTTGTTACCATGCTTTTAAGACTGTTATATGTAAATGGCTTCTATTGTGCCTTATTCAAAAAGCAGATGTGGCTGAAACACTCCTTATAACTTCTATGTGAATTGGCAAGGCTACACTATGTAAATGCATTATTTTTTGTTACATCACAAAACAGTGAATTCAAAACAGGTTATTTTTACTATATTTACAAGGCTTTAATATTTCATGTGGCTATGAGGGGAAAAAAACACTGTATGCCCAAAGGTATCCAGACACCCCTTTTGATTACTGAATTAATAGAATATTAATAGAATGGGATGCTCTGGAGTAGCTGCACAGGAGCCTAGGGTAACCATGCCTGCAGTTCTGGGGACCCACAGCCCTACACAGTTTCTACTATTCTCTGGCCCAACACACCTGCTCCAGTTCATCAGGCAACTCTTCATGAGCTGAAAGAGGTGAGTTGTGGCAGAGAATAGTTGAAAGATTAAAAGGTGGTGGGTTCCCAAAACTGGTGGTGAAAACCACTGCTCTAGAGGGGTATAAAGCCAGCACAAATTGCATGCAGTTGTTTCAGTCTTAGCCATTAGAGTTAGTGAATGCTTTATTTATGATGCTGCTGACACAGAACTTGCTTCTTTACTGAAGCTTTAAGTGCTTACTGTGCTATCAATCCCTCACCCCATCCCCCAGGCCTCTCTCTCTTTCTCTCTCTCTCTCTTCATCTATGCCATAATGTTTTTCATAGCATTATTTATTGCCTTAAATAGAAGAGGTTACTTTCTTACTGTCCTTCAGCAAAGCACTTACTCTACTGATATGTAGGGTGTGTGTGAGTGAGAAGACAGAAGTTGAACAGGAAGCTTAGCGGCCAATACTGTCACCACCTTTACTATGTGTACTAACCCCTCTTTGAACTTTTACAACTAAACAAGTTAAATTAGGTCAATGGCCATAAGCTGCTGCACACGTCGCATTAGCTTTGCTGAAGAAACTACTGTGCAGTTCATTTGTGCAAGTTTTGTCACCAGAGAGCAATGACACTGAAAAGCTAAAGAGCCACTGAGGTGTGCACACACTGTGGGGCTACCGATATCGGTGCTGTTTAACTGCTGTCTACTGATGCACGGCATCAGCATTTCACGTTCCTTTGAAAATATAACCTACATGCTCTGTTTGTGGCATCTGTTTGAGTCATCTTTTCATGCTGTGGGAAAATCTGTCACACACACATACACACACACAAACACACACCCTTCCTCTCTCACTTTTGCCCACATCCCCACCACGCCCAGCCAAACCACATGCCCCACACTGACACCGCCATTTACCTCAGTCAAAACACACACGCTGGAAAACATACAGCCACAGATGTATCGCAGGGGTTGAAGTGTTTATTAAAAAGAAAGCAGAGAAGTGTTCACATCTTTATAGATAAAGAGTATATATGAAGGACAAATGTTAATCACTTATACATTGTTTTAAATGTTTAAGAACTCTTAACTATTGCCTTTCAAAATCACTTGCAAATTTCCAGTTTATGGGTGTTTGTTACCAGAGGAAATATGTCTACTTAAAGGGTGTTTGCCACCTGTTAACGCTTCATTTTCACTCTTTCTCACTCTATGTAGCCCTCTCTCTCTGTCACTCACTTTCTTTATCCTTCTTTCTTTCTTGCTCATTCATTCTCTCCCTCTCATTGTTTTTGTCTCTCAACCTCTATGTTTTTCCTTCTTTCTCTTTGATTTTCTATATTGTAAAAAATGTTTTGTTTTGACCTAAAAATTAGTAGCAGCAATTTAACTGATCTCGTTCATCTCAAAAATACTTTGAAACAATGCAAAGCAAAAATACAGTCTAGATCAGGAGTGCCTAGTTCTGTTCCTGGAGATCTACCATCCTGCACAGTGTAGCTCTAATACTGGTCTAACATGCTTGATCCAGGTGACGAAGGCCTTGATGAAGGGCATCTGAATATTAGAGCCAGACGTGTTGGACCTTAACCCACTAGGGTGGTAGATCTCCAGGACCAGGGTTGAACACCCCAGGTTTAGATGAACAAAAGCGATATTTTACATAAATTCAAACTCAAAACCAATTCTGCCATCTTCCACTATTTACAGCGTAGGCCTTTCTCCCTCTCTCTTTCTCTCAATTCAGCAAGAGTAATGAACATTTACAAGATTTAGAGATATAAGTAGTCTCAGTTTTAATAACAATAAAAACAGACACCTCTCCCTTACTCTCTATCTATATCTCTTGCTGAAGCTCTCTTTGTCTCTACCTCCCTGCCACATGAGAAAGCAGAAAGGCTGATGTGTGAACTGTCAAAATTTCTATTTGTTAACACTCTCTCTGCTAAACACAGCCTTCCCTTGCACACACACCTCTCTGTGAGAGAGTGGCTGTATTCTCCTCAGACAGGTGCACAGGTGCAGTATACTGTATTACACATACATGATTCTACAGAACAAAAATGAACAAAGTTCACAGTTCACAGATATCATTAGACCTTCTCTAATGGCCCAGAAGGTTCTGAGGGGTCCCCTCTGGTTAACAGAGTAGCAAAAATATTATAAAAAGCTGCTTACCAACTCTTAAAGCACTAAAATTTCTATCAGCATTTCTATCAACAAAATTCAAGCTTTTCCTGCGCTTCCATTGTCCACAGACCATACCATCCCTCCTTAATGTGCCTATAATGGAGGTTATGGATCCTTATGAAGTTTGTTTATAGGAGCAGGAGAATGTTTATATGTACTGAATATGGTCTCTGAAAAGACAGCTGGCTGTATCTGGCATAGCTTCCTTATTCTGGTGAAAAGGTTTGTGGTGTGTGTGTGTGTGTGTGTGTGTGTGTGTGTGTGTGTGCGTGTGTGTGAGTGTGTGTGTGTGTGAGTGAGTGCGTGTGTGCGCGTGTGTGCGCGTGTGCGCGCGTGTGTGCGTGCATGTGTGTGTGCGTGTGTGTGTGTGTGTGTGTGCGTGTGTGTGTGCGTGTGTGTGTGCGTGTGTGCGCGCGTGTGTGCGTGTGCGTGTATGTATGTGTGGCAGGTGAGTTAGCACTTTTCTGTGTTACTGTGTATGAGGACACACTCACCATGAATGACCTTTCCTGGATGTCAGTCTGAATAGGACTGTAGCTGCCACATTCTAACAAGCAGTCACAACAAAGTAACAGGAATGAAAATCTGTGGGGGAAAAACTCATGAGCCAAACTTCAATCAATTTAATTTTGAGACATTGAAGGGTGAACTGAAACACAATCTGCAGCAAGACTGGAGTTTGAGTTATTCATTTCTCTTAAAGATGAAAGCTTTTAATACTGTTTTTCTGATGGTGACCAAGGGTGGTCTCAGACTACTGGACAGTACACTCTTAGAAATAGACAGGTGCGAAACCATCACTGGGGCAGTAGCCCTCTTTTCACAGGGGTTGTAGTCACAAGGGTACATCTCAGTACCTTCACTCAATAAACTTAACTGTATCATAATTCAGTGAAATTATATTTTCTAACTTGCATTGACTCCACACACCCCGTCTCGTCTCCAGGCTTTTTATTGTTTGTTTCTAAAATATGAGGTTAGGGAAAGGTATAAATATGTATTTTTCACCTGGAAAAACTTATTTAAGGTACACAGTTGGACCTCAAAACCACTATTTTACCTGTATATTTACATTGTTTTTACCCTGATAAGCAGAAATGTACCTGCACAGTACCTTTATTTCTAACAGTGTACTGCAGGTCCTATAAGCACTACTCTGCCTATTTCTGCATTCTCTCTGTTCTACCACACCAGACCCCACACATGTGAAAGGTTGGATAACTGTCTGGTCTGTTAAATCAGGTTTGTTAGAGCTGGGAAAACACAAACTTGTACATCAATTTCACTACTGAATATCAGCTTTTCTGATGTCTAGTCTTAAAATCTCTATTTTTTTCTCTCAAATTCAGGATTGACAAATCCACTGTCACTGCTCTTCGAAACCGGTAAGTTATCTGTACTACTTAAACACACACACACACACACACACACACACACAGTCTAATCTGTTATATATATGAAGATATGGATTAATGGCCGGTCAGAAGGAAGAAAACTGTAAACATAGTGTGTGCACAGTGTATGCATGTGATGGGAATTCTTCCTGGTTGCAAAGAAATGTCTGTGGTGAAAAGGAAATAGCAGTGTTTTTTCAACATTAGGTTTGCCATTTGCATGAAACATGTGGGTGAGTGTAGTGGACTTTTTAAGAATCATGGTCATATATAGAAAATAAAGCATAAACCAACATGGTCATCAGTGCCTCTATGTCAGTGCTTATTTGAGTAATAATATTTTCCTAATATCGTTAGCATTATTTATTCAATATATTTCAAGTAAATATCACAAAGGAACCCAAAAAAAGCAACCAAAAAGGAGTTAGTGAGGTCAACCTCTGTCAGGAAGCTGTTCATTGGTCAGATACTTGCCCTAATTGGTCAAAGAGCTGTTTATGGTTCACAGTTCCAAACTTAGCTTGTCCTGGAGCAGGTTAGGTGTGTAACATAAGTTGCCATGGTAAAATGGTAAAATCCAGACAGAAAATCCAAAGTTAAACAAAGCTTAAAGTTAGCTGGCTAAGCAAGAATCCTGCTTTGTGAGAAAGGTTAGTTAATTTTCCTAAAAGTCCTGTTTATATTTTCTTTCTATTAGTTTGCATACTGGGTGTCAGTCACAGGAAGGCAGTGACTTTGAAGTGGGCTTTCTGCTAAAATAACAAACCATAACCCAAAACTAGATTCACTTCACAGTTTCTCAGCATAGTGACACACAAATCAAGGCAACCCCCCCAAAAAAAAACTGAAAATGACACCAAAATTCTTCATGTACATATTGGTCTCAATCTCAGTTCAGATAACCTACATACAGGAAAATATCAAATTAGTCATGAGCATCTGCCCATGATCTAATTGAGCATAATCTATTCATGCTTAAAATGTTAAACAGGTAACCTCACAATAAAAAAGCTAAATATGACATTAAATCTGGTCTTTAAGACATTAAGAGATAAATGAACCACTTTTTACCACCTTTGTGTTTAAATAGAAGAGGAGATTGTTTTTTTGGTATATATTTTAAGTTTATTGAAGTGGGTGAACTGTTATTGTTGTCAGTGGAGTCATATTTGTAATCATGTTGTGTAATTAAGTGAGACGTCTAATTCCCATCATCACCACTGTGAACAATTAGGACATGGCAAGTTTCTCTTGAATGGAGCATTCAACATCAAACCACCTTTAATAACTTGCATGTAATGATTTAATTATGCAGAAACATTGACTCCCTTTTAAGGTTAGTAACTTAGTCAAGTAAGCCCTTCAATGCAGAACAAATCAATACATCATCATAGACGAGCATGCAGTAGAGGGTTAATCGTCTAAAATTTTAATTTATATTAAATATGCATAACCCTGCTGCCACATCTACTGTGTGACAGCTGCTGATGGAGCCACTGGCTTTAGTTTTTGTTTTTTTACATTAGTAATAGCTGTTAATGTTATGCTTTATTTATATTCATTTACTTCTGTCATTCCTTATTGATAGCTACCTCATCCGTCAATCTGTATCTGTTTATCTACATTCATCTGTTTCTCATTCATAGTTTTATGACTATTCATGAGTGACCCGGGTGGCGCTCTTTCGTACTCTCTCTGTCTGCCCTCGCTCTCACTCGCTCGCTCGCTCACTCACTCACTCACTCACTCACTCACTCACTCACTCACTCACTCACTCACTTTTTCTCTCTTCTCTCTATACACTTGCCTCTATCTCTTTCCCTGTTCCTTTCTCTTTCCCCTCTTCCTCACTCTGTCACTCTCTCTCCCTCTCTTTGTCTATGCCTCTTTCTCACTCCACCTCATTCTCTGTCAGTGTTTCATGGAAAGCTTTGAAGAATGGTTAAGTGTATTCGTCAGTAGGGAGTGGAGTGGGGCTGCTCTGACTGAATGAGGTCGTGACTACAGGTCCATTAGCAGTTATACACATGGAAATGATGCACACTTTAGCAGGCACTGGTTGATATTGGCAAAACATGAGCACCTTCATACATGATAAAAGGAAAGAGTCATTAACATTTTCAGCTGTAGTGTGTGCTTGCATGCCCACAGAAAGAGCAGATCACAACTGTGTTTCTATTTATAGCGCTCCCATTGGCAAGGTAAATTCTTTGAACCTGTAGTGGCTGTCAACCCTCTGATGCCCAATGTGTTTATGTACAGCTGATGAATCAGTGTTCATTAAAGCCCTGAGCCAGTCTGTCTCTTTTTGCTGATTAAACGCGTAATGCCCTTTAGTCCATCATTACACCACAGCATGGGTAAACTACATCCACAGGCACTATAGCAAAGCTGTAATAGTGCCATCAAATCAGAAAACCAATTTGGTCATCATAAGAACGCTCATCGTTTGGATATGAGAAGTGAATATTTGTCTGATGATTCTGTAGTGTGCAAGCGAAATCCCATGAGATTCACTTTGGCAGGCACTTTAGTTGCTAACAGGTGGCATCTCCATGTCTTTCCCTTCACCCTCTGTTCAGCGTCCGACACAAAGGTGTGGACTGCTCCATGTGCCAGGTGTGGAGGCTTGCAGGACACAACGTAGCAGGTCACAAAACAGCCCTGTGCCAGTCACCCAACCCTTGTAACTTCACTGCGTTGACAAAGCAAGCAATCCTACCTCAAGATTGGCAGAGAAAACTGATGTGACTTCAGCATTGCACTGAGTGCAAACATATTTCTATGATTATCCCATTATTAATGTATGAAAAAGCTGAATCCAAGGCTATTGGGATACAATATATCATAGGGGCAGTGTTGTGTTGTGCTGGAATATTTTAGATTTATCTTTGAGGGAAATTCATGTTGGCCACATACTGCATACTACTTACTACTTTTGGGTACAAGCAATATGTGAGCAGGGTGTGGTAAACCATTTTGAGCCTGGCATGGCAACATGGCACAGAAGCCAGAACAAGCTCAAAAAGAATGTTTTTCTGCATGATTATGCTGTTTTTCACTGATATTTTTCTGTAATTCCCAAATATGTTTTTGAAACATTAATGTGTCTTAGTCTGAGGTTTAGAAGTCTCTTCCCATTCAAAGGAACATGTGCCTGATTTTGTATGAGGGGACATAACTGCTTGGGTGTGTTGCCAAGATGGCTGCCATGTAGACAGACTCTCCAATAAGGACTTTTATGTGTGTCCATCAGGCCTTGTTTCTTACAGTATGAGAGACTAATAGGAAAATACAAAATATGCATAATCATGCAAATTGACTAGTAGACTGTTGACTGGCTAATCACTGCCCATTCATTGACACGGTAAATTTTAATTGATGTTTAAAATTCAGCAATCAAGGGTAATCCTGGCAGCCATAGTTATGTTTAGACAAACATAATTCCCACAATCCTTCATTAGCACATACCTTATTCTCACATTGTTTTTTAGCTAAACATTATTCTTGTATGTTTGTGACATGAGAAGGTCAATGCTAGCCTGGACACTGGCTTGAATGTGTCTGAGGCATTTGTGATACCTCAAGGAGGTCTTGGTGGCTTCATTAGCACATGTTGTCTTTGACACTTCTGACAACCCTGTCAATTCAGTTTAACTTAGCATAGAAGTGAATGATGGACCACATCAGAGGAGGTCATGCGCTACGTGGGCTACAGCATCTCTGTCGCGCTCAGAAATGTAGCCCAGCTGGGAGTATACACTGAAAAGAAGTAACGGGTTGGATTTATTTTATCAGAACATGTTGTCTTTCAGTTCATTCATTTTGACAATAATTATGTTGATGTCATGCATGTTACTAATGTAGAAATCAATTACAGTCAGTGCACTTTTTATGAGTGTATGTATGTATGTATGTATGTATGAGTTTGTATTTGTGCTTTTTCTTTAATGATAGCTGTGCTAATTCACACTGGTGTCTCTGTGTGCCTGCATGCTGGTTTGTTTATGATTTATTGAAGTGTGTCAAAGATCAGCTCTACCAAGTCTATGATGTATTCAGAGTTCTGGTATACTGGTTCCCGATTCAGGTGTGTCAATAAGTAGAATATGCAAAAAATGTGTTAAATCAGTTGTGTTGACAACTGTGTCAATTTAACATATTTTATTGATATGCAACTGAATGACATCATGTAAATTGGAAGCACAACAATTTCAGCCTTCTTTATACTCTTAGCATCTTTTGCTGGGGTTAAGTCAGAGCACCACCCTCTAACTTAGCCCTGTGTGTTGTTTATCAGACTAAGTTTGATAGAGTAAAAAGGTCTAAGTGGGCGTACTAGCATGTCACTCCCCTTTGCATCCCCCTCCTCTCCTTCCTCTCTCTCTTTCTCTCTCGCTCTCTGTCACCTCCCTCCCCCTCAGACATAACAAAGCGAAGCGCTTTGTACTTATGCATCATCCAGTGTGCTGGATTACAGCTGTGTAATCAGTAGCCATCGCGAGCACCTCTCTCTGTGCAAATTTTCCACCTGTGAGTGAGAGCCAGAGACTGAGTAACTGCAGCACACTGCAAACATGCCGCGCAGACCATGGTGAGTTCACTGTATATATGAACAGCTTCATGTATGTCTGTAGTGCTAACTGTCTTGAGTTTACTTTGTCAGTGTGCTTTCAGTTGCTAACCTAATCTCAGCTTGTTTTACAGAGACAGTTTGTGGTTAAAGATCAGGCACATGCACAAACAAGGATGAGTTATGAGCTGTGTCAGTACTCCTTATTAGGAAGCAGAGGTGGATGTGTTAGAGTAATTAGAGATGGCACTGATTGCTGGGTATCGAGGTCAGTCTGATAGAGGAAAATATTGGAGCAAATACTGCAGGGAAAAAATGGAATGAATCTGATCCAATCTTGTAACAAAAACTGCCATGATAGCCTACTTTTAGAGGCTCATTTTAAGTGAAGAGCTCAAATTTTTAAAAAGTTCACTGTAAAGCTTGATAGTTTTTTATAAAGAAGTATAAGATGAGTCTCTGTATCTGCCCATGCTTAAGGTTCCACTACTGGTACTAGTTCCAGAAAAGAAAGAACGGTATTGTGACATCTCTAAAAGTATTGCATTGAACTGGCTTGATTTAAATGTGTACATAATTTCCACATGAATAAAATAGGCCTATAGTACATTAACACAATTATTACCAAAAGTATGAAAATCAAGATACTGCATTTTATTGATGTAATAGATTTTATTCATGTTCAGGTTGAAAGTAACTTCAGTGTACCACTTTTTTGTGTTTTTTCAGAGATGAATTAGTAGAAGTAATTTATAATTAAGTTATACTTAAAAGTATAATCTAAAAGTAGGTAAACCTTTTGATAAATTCACTTTTAGGTCTTTGAGATTCTTGGACTCCAGAGAGATGACAGTACATTTCATTATGCAGGTGTAAAGCCTGTCATACGCTCCGCTTCCTCTTGGCCTGTAAACCTACATCAACTGCTTTGGGGTATGGGTCATCTTTGATTTTGGGATTTGATTTATGCTGTGATATGAAGTCATTAAATAGTACCTGCTACTTTCCTCCCAATGTATTAATTATGTTGGATTTTGCATATGATGCAGCTAAATTTTTAGTTCAAACTGGTTTTCCTTATATTATGAATGTTTGTTGATATTACAGTACACCTTTTGTAATTTTAGCTTCAGAATTGAAAAATATTTTGTTTTAATTTCTGTTTACTTTTATTAATGTATGTTTTCCCTCATATGTTTATATGTTCCAGTTACATTTTAGTTCAAACTTGGTTTCTTTTTTCTTTCCTTTTTTAAAGCATCTGAGATTTTTACAAAGCCACCACTTGCCACCACCCACCCCTTTTAGCATTTTGTTTTTTCAACAGCAGAATTCAAGTGTGTTGTGTGAGCTTCAGGGTCTAAAGCTGAGTTCCTCCCCCTTTTAGTGCTGTTTGCAGCCGTTTATTTCTAGACTGCTGCTCCTCACCACTGACAGTTCTTCCACTCCAGTGCTCATCCTTCACCCCACTCTCTCTCCATCTCTCCCCATCTCCATCCTCTCTCCCCCCTCCAGTCTCCCCTATAGGAGTGGGCTGATAGTGGCGCTTTCCTCTGATGAAAAATAGATGCGTAGCTGGAAGTCAGAGGTGCTCTCTGAGGGAGAAAATCTTACAGGGTTAGTACAGCAGGGATTATTTTTCCCAACACAAGGATTTGCTGAATATCTACAATCATTAGTCTTACCCTTACTTTTATACATGTCTTGTGATTCCTTTAAAAAACCCTGAATCTTAAAATGCTTGAAGTGTAATTAGGCTCATTACATTTCATCCATTTTTAGAAAGTTCCATTGTAACAGTAACTAATATTGATTTAACTTAGCAATTTACACAAAACTGTCTATGTCTTTTTCCGAATGAAACTTTGAAGATGCTGTGGCCTACCACTGAAGTGGTAGTGTTGCCTAACACTGAACAGTTGCACTCTGTGAACCTGAATGAGCACTGAGCATTTTCAGTTCTCACTGCTGTGGAAAGGGAGCAACAGGGTGCTGGACTGAGTTACAGTGGTTTTTCATTGGCTAGTAGCTTTAGCCCATCAGTGTCAAATCACATTTCAATGTATAAACTGTAATCTCAGATTAAATTTCTTTTAGCACCAGTTTTTCCCTCTTGTACATACTTGTACAAGGCTGTAACCATATACAGTACTAATCATAGGGGTAGGGGTGGATTACAATGGGGAGCCAGGTGTGGTGGTGGATGGTGCGTGGTGGGGCCGGTGTGGTTGTTTTCCCAATTTTTTTTTTAACTTAATCATTAGTGTAGAGAATAATTATAATCATGCAATACTTATTTCTAGTAGTATGTAAGTTTGAGTTTGATGCTACAAGTAATATTAGAATATTCTGTTGACTGATTTAATTAACAAATATTAATGGTTTAATATTTAGACTTTAGTTCCAGTAAATACTTTCTCTCTCACTTCTATGTAAGCTCATCCTGCCCTAAGTCTATTACTGTTCTCCTGTGCTTTCTCTCTCTCTCACTCTCCCTCTTTCCCTCTCTCGCTCTCACTGAGCAAATATGATATTTTGAGAAGTACACTGACTTGCTCATGATTGTGACTAGACTGACTCTCACTGCTAAGAGACGAATTGTCCTCTTTTTCCACAGTGACAGTTTTCAGTATGTGCAGCACATTAGCCTCACTTTTTCAGGTTTATATTTATACCCTTTAACAAGACCTTTGAAATTTGATAAAGACAAATACTTTATTAAATTATTTTGATTGGGGGTTTTTTTTTATTGTCTTAATATTATTATTATTATTATTATTATAAATAGTAATAATAATAATGGTAGTATTAGTAGAACACATCAAATCTTCAAAAACATTTATTTGAAAGGGAAGTCTATATTCCAGTGATTTTCAGTATGACATGAAATCATGCTGGAAATTGAAAGTGTTTTTGCTGCTTGATGAAGAGCACATTTGACTATATATCAGAATATAAAATCTGTGGTTTATATATTAGTATGTGTACTTTATTGTTCAGATCAGCTTTGCAATGTGTGCGATAATCAAATGCAGCAACATATGCAAAAACACAGCCTTGTGAAAACAGAAGACAGTGTCAGCTCTACTGTTTTGCTACCAACACTTTACCAGTAGAGGGACCCAGATAGTCGTTTTTAGAGAACTGATGTTGGCCAGCCCTTGCTGATGGTTGGACTGTAAACTTTTACTGTGCTTTCACTACTCTAAAAACTGATTGGGTCACACAGGATCTGTGAATTATATTCACAGCTGGAAAAAACTGTTTAGCTGAGGAAAATCGTCTGTGTTTTTGTTGTTGACATCCTATTGCTGTCTTTATTACCAGCTTTTTGGCATTTGAAAACACCAAAATATGTAAACGTTCTATGGTTGTGACATGTAAAGCCAAAGTAGGTTATGTTTGTGCAGCTTAGTTTTTGTATTTGGACTGTTTGGACTGGGAAATTAACTGTACATTTCCCAACTTTAACCTTAAATAGAATATCAAACTTTTTTTTTTCTGGGAAAAACAAGCAACATTATTCTTCCACGATGTGGGCCCTTAAAATGTTCCTGTGTGCTTGACTTCTTTTTCTGGGTATTTTTTATTCTTTCTTTTTCCTCCTTATTCTCCAAATCTCACTGTATTTCATATTCCCTCACATCTTTCACCTTCTTCATTCTTTCTCTCTTCCCTTTATCTCCCTGTCTCTCTCCCCCGTTTTCTACTTTAACTGTGTCAACCAGGTAGCTGACTATGGGCTTTTCTTGTTTCTGCAGCAGAATGCAATCATACTTGTAGAAGTAGACGTGCAAATTTGGTCTCATAGGTGTGTGTGCAGGGTGGTATCATCAGGAAGATAAAGCCTACATACATCACTTCAAATGTAAAATTAGCCGAAAAATTACACCTGCAGTTAAGAGCTACCACAGTGTAATGTATCGAACAGGGTTTGCAAACTCTCTGTGAAAAATGTACACACAAGAGCTACCAAAAACAACTCTGAGTTTTAATGGAGCTTTTTATAAACTCTAAGAGATGTTTCATTATGCTATTCTAAACAAAGTGATGACTGTACTATGTAAACTAAAAAATAGCAATAGACAGAAATACATTTTTATATGAAGTACAGTCATACGCAAATGTTTAGGTGCCCCTAGTCAAATGTTATACTTTGTTGATTTTCTAGTGAACATAAATACACATGTACACAGAACACATATTTTATGCACAGTTACACAGCTTAATTGCTGAATTTAACTTGTTGAAAAAATATATAAATAAAACTTAAAATGTGGCCTGTGACAAATTATGGCTGTGAGTTAAGCACAAGGCCAACACACAGTCTTATTCGTTCCGCAACAGTATTTTAATTTTCTTTTCTTATTAGGCCTTGAGATGCACTACAGTCCCCAGTATGCACTGCAACATAGTGTGCATTCTGACCCCCTTCACCCAACAACAATATCTGGGCGAGCAGTTACACAAAAAGTAAAGATGCCTGGTGTACAGCAAATATGCAGTTAAAAAAAACTGCCTAAAAAATGTATTATTATTTAGGATTATTTTTGAGTAAGTATTCAATCCTATTTTGCTGTTGCAGTTTTCCAATAAACAGTGGCCTGTTCGGGTCCTGTAAGTAAAAATGAAAAAAGGAAAAAAAGCTGTCCCACAGATTTGCTGATATTTTTTTAATATGGCCCTTTTAGCGGTTTAGTTTGACACCCCAGCAAAGAAATAGTGTGTTCTCTGTAGAGGGTGTGTTAGCTGACTTTTAGTTAGAAAATCAACAAAACATTATCTGACTGCGGTGTTCAAACTTTTGCATTTGTAACTGAGTGAATTGCTTCTAGTGGCAGAGCTTTATTTTCAATGTGCACAAGGACCTTTTGTAGCACAGCCACTGATCATGTAACGCCAAAGCAGTGGAGTTAGCCGTTAGAGACTGCACACTGACAGAGACAGATTGACAGTTTTTCTTACATTTCACTGTGCAGCTGGCATGTATTATGTACACAGCTACTCCTTTGAAGCCTATCAGCGACAGTGTGATGTCAGTGTGGGAAATTTCATGGAAAAGTCACTCCCCAAAGTATTTCATCAGTAATGCAGGCCATGTACTTTCAAATGTGTCTCACGTCATTTTAAAAAGTGGAGGGGACATGCCCCCTCCCCCCACCTATTTTGTGCCAGTATCTGGAATCAATTCCGTTTCATTTTTTGCTGAAATAACAAAAGAGCAGGAAAGTATGTGGCAGCTTGTGTGTGGCAAGTGACATTATCTATTTCAATGTATGACTACCTTCCAGCATTTAACTTGGAGAAATCACAGAGAAAAATAGGCAATTACACACTGTAAAAGGTCAGAGAGAGAGCAGGTGAATAACAGCTGGACACAGGTTTGCAGAAAGAGAACGGAGGAGAGTGAAGGTCAGTCCTGTTCTTTAGGTTCCAGTGTTTGCCTGCCTGTGTGCGGGAGAAAGCACAGGCTGTTCTGAGGGTGGAAATGAAAGCCATTGCAGAGAGAGATGTGAGCATGAAGAGTGATGGGGGGCAAGGCCACATCTCACAGCTCCCCTACTGAGCCCACTGTCTGATACACAACCACATACATCAAAAGCCTCCCTCACTGCTCAGCCTGTGTGTGTGTGTGTGTGTGTGTGTGTGTGTGTGTGTGTGCGCGTGTCCTTCACATGTCCAACATCAAGTGTTTATCTGTCTAGGTGGTGTCTCTGCAGGGTCTTATCTGTGATTGTGTGTGTGTGAGGAAAACAGCAGGAGGCTGGTCAGTGTGTGTCTGTGTGTGTGTGTGTGTGTGTGTGTGTGTGTGTGTGTGTGTGTGTGTGTGTTTGTGAATGTACATGTGTGTGCATGTGAGAGGGCAACAGATGAGTGTGTGTGTGTGTGTGTGTGTGTGTGCGTGCGTGTGTGTGTGTGTGTGTGTGTGTGTGTGTGTGTGTGTGTGTGTGTGTGTGTGTGTGTGTGTATTTATGTATGCAAAAGTCAGAGACCATACTTCTGTTATTTAATTTCTAGTCAAAAAAGGCCATAAAGTTCAAGTTATTCATATTTCAGCATCAGGAAAAAAGCAGAACACATAATCTTACTTAAATTAGCTGCATGCATCATATCTCTTTGCCTAACAGTGTTAACCCAGGTAAGGATTACACCAGTCTCTTGAGTCTCTTCCTGTGCATTCTAGCACACTCTTCCATGAAATGAAGAAGCATTTCTTCTACTGTTTCAAACTGAGAATAAGGATTGAGGTTTGTGTCGTTCTTTTTTGTGAAAATTACTCACATCCAAATTCAAAATGAAATAATCCCAAAGGAGTAGCAGAATTTTTTTCTAAGTTTATTAAAGTTTTTAGGCCTTTAGAAGAAAACAGTGTTAATCTGAACTAGTTATTGATAAGCAACTGATCAAACAAAGAAATACATCAATTCTTACACATATAGTTACCAATATGCCTAATCCGTATAGTATTTTATGTATATAAAAATGCTTCATTATTTTCAGTGTTACAAGTTCCAAGCCCTCAGAAAGCATCCCCTTAAATCCAACCAATAGCATCTTTCATAAAAAAATTAAAAAAAACAGTTCACTGAGGCCACTACTTTAATGTTTAAACTGTTTTGCAAGCGTTATTTTATTCAAATGTTTGCAAACTGTCTTGCATTGTTTTATAAAGTCTTACTGAAGGTAAGGCTAGTTTATTCAAATGTTCAAACTGTCCACCACTGTTCATTACTCTACCTTACAATGTGTACAGTGAGTTCAGCCGTTGTTAGCTTGAAGGTCACACAAAGTTCACTGTTACTGAAGGCACAGGGCATACAGAGTTCACTTTTACTAAAGAAAAGTACAGAAATCCCTGGCATCTCTGTAAGCTACAAGAAGTTGCGTGTTTTACCTTTATAATTTTGCTTTTGTGATCATTTTACTTCATTTATTCATTAATTTGCGGGATTTCTCTTAATGTGTGCCTCAGTCTGCTCCTACCTGCAGTTGCCTGGTTTCCGGCCACCCTCCCACGCATAACACTGAAAGTATAATATCAATTTTAGGAATATAACATCATTTTTTTTCAATGGTTTACTTTATCCATCCTTTGCTTTTTTTACCAATTCAGGATGTTTGCTATCAGTTTTTCAATGAATCAGCAGGGATATTTTTCCACACTTCCAAAGTTCAGTTTTACAAGTTGGTTGCATATTCTGCTTCTCACAATCTTATATTGTCCACCAACAGATTCTTCGTTTAATTTGCAATTTTTCTTCTTTTGGTCTATTTCCTTTTCTCAGTAACAGCTTCTTGACAGCTACAGATCCTTTTATAGCGTTGAGTTGCTTTCTCATAGTGGAAGGATGGACAGAAACACAAACTAGAGTAGAGCTCAATTTTCTGTTCTGTCTGAAAGATAAAAGCACGGGTGGTGGTCTACAAGGTCTTGCACGGTTGTAGCAGTAAAATTTCTCAAGGTATTGAATCATTTTTTAAACTCCATTTTTACAAACACCTATTTTTGTCCACTTATTTTCCTTCTATTTACTTTATCCTTACTTATGTAAGTAGTTAATCTCATATCAAATCTCCTCAGAAATATTTGAAAAATGAATAACGTGTACTTAATTGTTGTTTAGACTGGAAATCTGACTCTGTGTGTGTGTGTGTGTGTGTGTGTGTGTGTGTGTGTGTGTGTGTGTGTGTGTGTGTGTGTGTGTGAATGCAATGCACATGCATCTGTGTGTGAGGGAAGCAGCAGGAGGCCGGCCTGCCTAGGGTGTGTGCATGTGTGAGAAAGAGAGAAAAGGAGGGTGTGTGTGTGTGTCAGGCAGTTGCTCGTGGTGCTGCATACAAAGCACCTGGCCCTGGGCATGTCTCCTCTCATCAGCTGTCAGTCTTTATCACAGAGAGAGCGAGAGACTCTGCCTCTCTTCTGGAATGAATGGTCTTAATGAAGCCCTCTCAATCTATTTCTCTCCTACAGCAAAGTACATCACATTTTTCCTCCAGCACTCACTGTGCATTGATTTCGCTTTGCCATCACCCTGCAGACAACAGGTGTTCACTGCTTAATGAAACAGGTGCCTTTCACTCACCACCATAAAAGCAGTATAATACAAGTGTGTGTTTCATATGTGTTTCTCATACATGCAGTACTAAGCAGAGGTCTTACACACCTACGCATATTATTAAAAACTATTTATCTCAGCAGTAAGTATGTTTTTTATTTGTAAAACAGCATGTCATTAGAATAAATGCAAATAAAAAAAAAATACAGTAGAAAGTATCAAGAATTTCTAATTTAGAAAAAGGTACTCAACATTTTTACTGCAGTTGTAACCCCCTACAAAACCTACAGAAAACAGAAATAAACCTTATAGAAATAAGGCCACTCCAGGTACATTTAGCCCCAATATCTACATTTTATAAATGTTCATCGGCAGATATGTACTTGAAAAATATCGGCTACTGGCATCGGCCCACACTTCCCATATCGGTGCAACCCTAATATAAACTGTCATTATATTGCACTTTCATTCAAATGTAATAAACAGTCCTGGTATGCACCATAATGAAGCAGATACTGATCCTTTATAAATCTATTACTTTCAATGAACAACTGACAGCATTTTGATAACTACATCAACACAATATATATATATATATATATATATATATATATATATATATATATATATATATATATATATATATAAAATCTGTTCTCTAGTGTACTTTCAAAAATGAAAACTTCCCTTGTGTGAAATTGGAGATCATTTTCTATAATTTTCCTGCTCGTTGGCCTCACCCCAGTAGATTTCACACATCTACCTTACTGTCTCACACCTCCTCTGGCTTTCTTTGTCTACCCTCCATCATCTCCTGACAACTAGCCTGTGCATTGCAATAAGGTTATTCCTGAACTTTCCAGCTATCCTTGTGGGACTCTCTTAAAGCAAAGGTTCAGTGATGGTTCGGTTCTCCCAAAATGTATCAGCTATAACAGGTTTGAAGTTTCTTTGCACTGGATCTACTAAATTAATGTAGCTAAAAGGTAATGGAACCCCGCCAATTAGTGTTGAGGTAACTGGATGCCTAAATCATCACACACTTGCATCTACTGTGTTAAGTTGTTAAGTAATGTCAAGTAGACATCTGTGGATTCTGGGACTGTATAACATACTGCTGTCTGTTAAAACTAACAACTACATTGCATATCTAAAAACAGTAGTACTGTCTATGTCCATACTTCCTTAATTTATCATCTAAATCTTGGGTAAGGAGTTGTCCACACATGTCATTCATAGTTTCTTTCTTTATGTCAGGTTTTTGAATGTCTAGTTTATAATGGCTTCCCACATAGAAAACAAACTGCCTTTATGTCTTTTTTAAAAGCTAGTACTACTTATCAACATATTTGTGATTTTATAAATGACTGTGAAATCAAATAACTTTTTAAATGCTTTATATAACTGAAAACTGATGCTTTATATAACTGATGCAAAGGCAAAGATTCATTAGTGATTTCATTTCCCTTTTGTATTTTTGTCTTTTTTTTTTTTTGGTAATGTTATTATGAA
The DNA here is from genome assembly GCF_015220715.1 of Pygocentrus nattereri. Taxonomy (NCBI): domain Eukaryota; kingdom Metazoa; phylum Chordata; class Actinopteri; order Characiformes; family Serrasalmidae; genus Pygocentrus; species Pygocentrus nattereri. The sequence continues at coordinate 18,396,900 of NC_051226.1, forward strand.
ATAATATTAAAACGTCTAAGTTTATATATTACAAACAAAAATTGATGGAGCTTTTTTTTCCCTTGAGCAAGCTTTTAGTGTGAACATGTCTGGACCCGGACTTTAATGACGATTTTACACCAGAGGTGGCGCAGTGTACATGGAAGGCCTAATTTATTTTGTGGTGCTTGTTATTTTACGCCTGACATGACTCACGTGCTGCCATTAAGTAAGTATTGATGAAATGTCTTTTCTTTCCACACCGTTTTTTGTCCGACAACACATAAGTTAACAAAACCTGCAGATGTTTTTTTTTGTTTACCAATTAAATCAATGTAGGCTATTAGCTAATGAATTTTTGATTTAGCAGTTATTTTTCTCATCAGTCCAACAGACTAGCACTTTCTCTACAAGTATAATACTGCTGCTACAACTTAAATCAACCTATAATTTGTATGTTGTTTAGATTATGGGCCCTGATTGCACAATATAGAAAGAATACTGAATTTTTTGCCATTTCTAGCTAGAAGCCGCTAGCATGCTGCACACAGCAAAAACGAAATAGGCCAGATGTTTTCTTTTCCACTTCACGTGCATGTTAACGCCACAACCACTGTAAAAAGTTCCATTAATAAATACGCCATAGTATGGTGTAAAATGGACTTAAGGATCATTTTTAGTTGTGAAGTTTTATTTGTGCAGTTGTAGTTTGTCCCTCTCTCTGGCTCAAATGGCAAATGTTCTTGATATGGTAACTTCTGTAAATTGCAAAATACCTGTGGTTTTCAAACATAAAATATAGATTATTTTGTCTCTGTTTATCCATTTTTCAATGTTTTTTTTTTTTTTTTTTTTTATCTGAACAGCCCCACCCTTTTTTTTCTCTTGGCCTATGGCTCTTGTCTGAGGACATCTCATTTCCACACCCAGTTCTTGAAGGCACCATGATCCTGCTTATGAAATAACAGCGATCAGTGTTTTCTCATCTGCATGGAAACTTTAGCTGTTAGCTAACACATCCCCTAAAGCCACAAGTGCTCTTTTGATCAGAGGTTACGCTAGTTACACACACATGCTCACCTCAGGCTCCAGTGTAACAACTCCAGACAGATTTATGCCAAGTGGATTTTACATTTTAGAAAGCGGGTGCTTTTCTGCTGTTAGAACATCAGTACACTGTTAGACACTGTCCTCAGAGCACACTGTCGTCTTATGAATTTGTGTCGGCTACTGAAAGGTGCTCTTTAGAAACTGGACACACAAGAACAAAGCACGTATTGCAATTGCACAATTGCATGTAGCTAGCATCTCATTACTGAAATTCTTTTGATTAAGATAACGTTTTGAGCACAGACAAATTACTGCATGTGATCCCCATTTACCCCCAGGATTGTGCAAAGGTAACACTAGGACATGTATTCTGTTGCAGAATTTTTCACTGCTAGCACAGCAGAACCCCATCAGACAGAATAACAGAAATGCTCACAGATTCAGTGCAAGGGTGCTGTGGCACTGCAGTGTGGAAGCTTCTTTACTGCTTTATCTCTGTTAGCAATCACAATCATCATCTGCCGCAGTAGGAATGTGATTAATGCTGGGTGATGTATCCTCACACAACAGTTTTGTTTTACTTACAGGTAACAAAACTGGATGCTTCAAATTGTTTAGACAGTTTAGTTTAGTTTAGTTTTTGTTTAGTTTATTAGGTATCTTGAACTTCAGACACTATTACAATGCATAAAAAACTGCATTAATAGTGTATTTTCTTTTCTGGAAATGTGTTCTCTGTCTAATTACAATAACATGCAACATCTTTATAGTGTTAAAACATAACAAAAATAGTCCAATCAAAATCAAAGCTCTTTAAGATTTATTTTATTTTTGAGTACTAGTAGTCAGGAAGCATGTGTTTATTACTACAAATTTCATCTGCTACCACAACACCATGATATACTATCATTCAAAAGTTTAAAATCACTTATTTTAATGATTTGTCTTTATTGGATATATAATAACAGCCTATACAGTGTAGATATTTTTAATAAGACACTAAATGCTAACTAGCTATCTACCTCATGATGTGATGAGCACTTTCTGAATCTGAGCCTTGATCTTCACTCTTAATGGTATACAGCTTTATACAGTCATTCTAGAATCATACAATGCTCTGTTCATCATTCTGGACACATTTACATTACTGTAATATTGAATATTATTAATACCCTCAGCAAGTGTGATAACTGTGTTTCAACACTACAATGCAATATACAATACTGTGCAAAAGTGAGAGACCACCCCTCATTTATTCAATTTCCAGACAAAATGGCCAGTAAATACGAGGGGAAAAAAACAGGTAAACAGTAAACATGTTTACAATAAAAATACACAGCAGTCTCAACAACTAAATTCAGTATTCATTGTGTCCACTCTTTGTCCATATTACAGCTTCCATTCTTTTTAGGAAGTTATAATAACATTAACTGTAATTTTTAAACATTTTTAAAAAGAAATCTGCAGGGATATTTCTCCATACCCTCAAAGTTCAGTCTTAGAAGTGGGTTGTATTGTTTGCTTCTCACAATGCAAGGAGTTCCAAACACATTCAATGATGTTGTGGCCTGAACTAATTGAATTTTCTGTCTCAGTATTGAATGACAGCTACACGTCCTTGCAGACCAAACTGCATTGAATTGTCTTCACACAATGTTAAGGATGGACAGAAACAACTGTGGAATTTTTCATATCTGAAATAAGAGTGGAGCTTGATTCTCTCCCATCTGTCAAAGATGAAAGCATGAAGCACTGTTTATCTGATGGTGACAGTATTGGTGGTCTACTAGGTCTTGCATGTTTGTTAGTTCTGGTTTCTGTATATCTTTTATTCATGTTTGAACTCCAGTTCTGGAAATTCCTACTTTTTTCACATTTTCCCTTGTCTTTCCCATTTCGTATGCAAAAGTTATCATATTTAATCTCCCCTGGAAAATCTGAATAACTTGCACTTAATAGCCATTTTGACTGAAAATGACTTTTTTTACAATACTGTATATAAAAAGACGCCTCTGCACTGATCACCCACTGATGGACAGGTGGACATCACATCCTGCTTATTGTTTATTGCTTCTCATGAACAGTCCTCTGCTAGGCTGCTGGCAGTGAAAAGCAAAGCCATCTGGACCAGCCTGATGTTTAATGCTAATGGATCCCGTTTTAAAAACAGAACATTGTTCTGATTAAGCCATTTGAGAAGATGCACCATTACTTGTAGTGCTAGAGACAGCAGTACCAAGAGATTGCTTTTGATAATGAGCAGAAAATTAGAGATGGACACAGCGTAATTACAAAACCCAAAGAAGAAAAAGGATACGGATAGAGTCTGCCTTCATAGTGCAGGGAGGGAAAGGATAAGGTTTAGTGAATGAAGCAAGAAAGAGAGGTAAAACAGACATGAAGCTGTGGAAAGACAGAATCTGAGCCAAACGTGTTTGCAGTATGGACAGACAGACAATATAACAGAGGTTAACTAGTTAGTGCTAAGCTGTTAAAGGCAGGATAAGGCAGTGAAAAAGAGAGAGAGAGAGAGAGCGAGAGAGAGCGAGAGAGAGAGAGAGAGAGAAAGAGAGAGAGAGAGAGAGAGAGAGGGAGAGAGAGAAAGCGAGTGAGAGAGAGAGACGTGCATAAAATGTCAGTGAAAGGGAAGGGTGGGGGGGCACCGTGAGAAATAGAGATAAAGCGAGAGAGAGTGAGAGAAGGAGAGAGAGGTGTTCACGGTGAAGGATGCTTCCACACACAGTCTCTGGGAGGTAGAGGAATAGTGACGGTGCAGATTTAGCAGCAAAAGCCTGTAATGTGATAGTAATACTGTAATATAATGGTAAAGCTGCATGTAATGGTCATGCTATAACGGTAGTGCTGTAATGTAACAGTAATACTGTAATGTAATGTAAGCGGGCAGATTGAGATTAAGTCTAAATCTAAGCTTGGGACTCAGGGGGCCAAGGGATGTCTGAGTTGAGGTCCAGAGTGCGCTGTAGGAGAGCTGGCATCCGGGCAGCTGCTGCGCTCATTGGACTCCTCCACCGCTCCCGCAGACAGAGGGAGAGGGAGAGACTGCGAGCCAGGGATGGCCAGTGGTGGGTGAGCCTGCTGTTTGGGGGGTTTGTATGTGCGATGTGCAGGCAGTGCTGGGCAATACTGATAGAATTCAATATCGTAATATTTTTCCTATTATATATCACAGTATGATGTTTGGGTTTGCATTAATAAAGTTAACAAACTTATTTTTTCCTGACTCTGCTAAACCTTATGCTAAAAGAATGTCTTACAAACGTGACATAGCTTGTTTGATTGGACTGTTTTGATTTGTTCTGTTCTGCTTCTCTTAACATGACACCAGAAGGAACACTAAAGAATTTTTTTTTACATTAATCAAGGGAAAGTGTCTTATAAAAAGTTTTTGTTATCTGTAAATACTGCTCAATCAAGTATTGTTCTATATCAGTATACTCTTGTAAGACAATATATCACCCAGCACTATGTGCAGTAAAAAAGTAATGTACTGAATTTCCTCAATTTAAATCTGTACATTATTTCCACATGATAATATATTACATAAACACAGATTTTGCTTTCAGTGTTGCTACATTTTATTCATGTAGAAATTATGTAAACATGGTGTATTACTTTTTCAGTTCATGTGATCATATCTGTTCTGCCTATCTGCTGTGAATGCTGTCAGAGATGAGTAATAATTATTAACCATTCATCTCCCTTCAGAAAGGTATCTCTGTGCTTGCAGGAGTGAAGTATAACCTTTTCTCGTACTTGCTGTTGGCAACATTCTGCCCATGCTGTATACCTACTTTTGTTCACAAGTCTTAAAAATGTTGTCTTCTGAGGCTTAAGGGCATTTACGTGTCCAGCCAATTTGAAACACAGTGAGTGTTCCTTTCACAAGCAGAATTGGAAGTCTACATTGATTTCTACATCTAAAATACAGTCTCTCCATCTGCTGTTTGTGCCTCAGTATTACCTTCAGCCATTTTCATTTATTCGGTAATTCTCCCTCACTGCCTCCACTTTCTTTGTTTATCTATTGATTTTCTCCGCTTCTCTGTCTGTCACTGCCAAAGCGAAAGCTGCTGTTGTTGTCAGAGGCTTAGACTAAGGTGTAGTTGTACTGTGTACTGTAGTGAAGTTAAAACTGAATTCAGGCACTAACACTATGAACATGTAAATGAAATACACAGATATACAAATCATATTGGAAGCCTGAGTAAAGTATTAAATTATCTTTTGAACAGAAAGTGTGCAAGTCAACTCCCAACATATCACAGTTACCATTTAGAGGACCCCTGTTAGTTTTGTATTTAAATTTTCCACTTATGGTGTTTGTGTGGATTTATGTACCAAAAACATTTTTTATCATTTTTTATCTTTATATGGCACTTTACACTCTCTTTTTATACCTTAAACAGGCTGTTTTTGCTGCAGGGCCTTTAAGACTGATATACACAAATTGTCTCTGTACTGATTGGCTGCCCTGTATTGTACCTCATTCAAAAAGGCAGTCTGGTCTGAAACAATCTTTAGAACTACAGTGTGAATGGGTGAGCCTAACCTGTGTTAGTTTTAACTGATTTTTGAACAGTCTAAGTTCGCAGTTTGTAGGTGTAGTTTCCATAGATTGATTGTATGATTATACAGTGAAAACATAAGCTCTTTTATTTCAAAGAAGCTAGAAATTGGCCCAAATATATTTGATTTGTAGTGTGGACAGAATGGATAGAGTTTTGTGAGCATGTGAGCAGTGATGCACGCAGTATTAAGGTTTAGACCTAACACACACATACTACCTTTGTGTGCTGTGAGCCGTGCGGCAGTGTCTGATCAGTCACTCTGCTCAATGTTTACCCTCAACAGCAGTCTGACTTGTGACTGGGCAATTAGTTTCAAGCCTGGTAGACCAACCAGGAAATCTCTGTGCAGCAAGGAATGCTTAACTAGAATTTTGTTCATGAAATAAATTCATTTAACAAATTTATTTATATAATTTTTAAGGTTTTATTTGGTTTTATGTTTAATCTTTGATTATCATGGCTTTTGTCATTGTATTTTGTTGTGTGGCACGTGGAAAACATCGGCTCCTCAGCTATTCTGATGCTTCGCTTGTGCTGCCTGTGTGAAGGCACATGTTAACATGAGCGCTGAAATGAAAATCAAGATTTTCCACATCGCTCATGCCCTGCAGAGGCAATATATGTGCACCAGGTCTTAGAAGATTCAGGTATAGCAAAAACATGATGAAACTTTGGTATAAACTGTTTCTCACTGAAGAGAAAGTTGAAACTGTAGATATTAAGTGTAGATATTTTATTATTATTTAAATTTTAAGAAAAGTTGTAGTCTTTTTTTGCAGAATGAAAAACCATCTATACGCAAATGTCATGCCTTGTTGACATAAAAAGGAGGAAGTATAAACTTGAAATTGCTTATACAGAATGCAAATGACATGTAAGTGAAATGTCTTCTGTATCTATGTAATAAAATACACCATTATGTAATGACATAATTATGCAGTATAATTTGGACAAATGACTAAATATTTCTCAACGTCTAAGGATTAACTTTCAAGAATAATCAGCTAAAGTACTACATGATTGATTTTAATATTAAAAATGGCCTCCTGAACATGCATGAAAGTTAAACAGCTGTTTCGTAAACTGTAGTTTTGAGACTGTAATCACTGTCTTGTTATATGTTCCAAAACTATGATATATGTACATAGCATGTATATGCTTGGTTGATTTCATGGCTTTCTAAAGCTCCTGCTGGCACGTTGCCGCATCCACACATTCACATCTCTGGACACTATCTCTGGGCAGGGAGGGGGCATATCTGTGATTGCCTCGGCAACAAAATGAAGTTGGAGGAGATAAAAAAAATGTCAAAACCTGAATTTCCCCTAATCTGTATCTTTCTGGGACATGAAAGATAGAGGATTATGACACAGCATCAATGAGTTTAAAGGAAAATACTCTGGCTAGCTTAAGCTGTTAAAATTGGATAACTGGAGGTTTGCATCTTGTGAGGTACACATTAATATTATACTTTCATTGCTTTCGTAATAAAGTATTTATGATATTTGTGGTGGTGTAAAGGATGGATTAGTTTGGCCAATATATGTGAGTCAGTGCTGTCTATGTGGCATTGTGTTTTGTTTTTTTTTTCCATCAGTACTGTCTGAGAGTAGAGTTATGGTAGCTCTTTCTATATTAAATGTAATTTATGATATGGCACTGCCTTCCTAATAAGAACTAGAGACATGTCCAATGATGGATCTTCGGAATCTATTCATAAGCTCTACAGAGAGCTTATGAGGGATTGGGTGGATATTTTTAGTCAAATTCATCTCTCTCTCTCTCTCTTTCTCTGTCTATCTCTCTCTCTCTCTCTCTCTCTCTCTCACACACACACACACACACACGCCTCTCTTGCCCTACCTTGTTCCATGTAATGGAAGGTGCAAAGTGGAGAAAAATGAATGTAAATCAGACCTAGACTTTTCCTGAACCTGGACTTTTCAAGAGATCTGTCCCGATAATAGATGACCTAAATGAGGTCCATCTTTTTTGGATGAACTGTATGATGATGAAGTGCAGTGAGTTCATTTCAGTTAAAGGGAGAGGAGACGGCAAAGAGAGAGAGAGAGAGGGAGAGAGTTGGGTGCGTCTACATTCATGGGCAAAGGTCTCAAGCTGTTTACCATATGGACAGTTCACGAACAGAAAACAACACAAACCTCTAGCAAATTTACTTAAAACATTTGCTCAAGGTCTGTCCATATAGTGAACAGCTTGAGCTTAATATCAAAGGAATAGTGTAAAAATAACAAAAACAAGGTAGGCAGTTTTATTCTTTGCACCAAAATATCATTTTGCTTCTTTAGGTTTGCACTGGAGCTATGAGGCTAATGTAGCTAACCAGTAATGGAAACAAGTCACCAGCTGACCACATGCAAAATATGTGCCTAATCATAACATACTTGCCTTAAACTGCATGGAGACATTAAATTACCTAAATTAGTTTTTCTTACTATTTTTAGCTATGCTGTATTCTGTGGCCATTAATTATGCTTAGCTGAAAACAGCAGCAGCATTCTTGAAACTTGAACTTTTTTACATTCATGTAGATAAAAGTATGTCATACAGTTTCAGAATCCACTTAAGCAAGACTTTTTAAGATTACTTTATGCTGCACTATATATGTTTTTGTTACATTTTAAAGAAGCAGCATCACTGGGTCAGGAGAGAAAAAAAGTACACTTACATATAGTCAACCTGTAAAGCCTGAAATAATCATTTTGCAGTCAGAGGTATCGGGTCGGCATTCCTGGGAGTTTTTCAACTCTCATTATGTCTTTACTAATCAATGCAAAATTAATATTATACTGATGAAGCTATAATGACAACACTAGATAATTCATTTATATCCCCACACTCTTGGGAAAAAAGGTATGAAACTGTCACTGGAGCAGTACCCATCTTGTCACTGAGGTGGTACCCTTAGGGTAAATCTTAGAACCTTTAGTCAGGCACCGTAATTGTACCATAATCCACTTAAATTGAGTTGTATTAACTCCACACACCCTGTCTCGTTACAAGACTTTTTATTTTATGGTCTGTTTTAAAACTTTAGGTTATGAAAAGATACAAATATGTACTTTTCACCTGGAAAAAATCTTATTCAAGGTGTACAGTTGGACCTTAAAACCACTGTTGAATCTTTGAGGGTACATTTACATCTTTTGTACTTTAATGAACCAAAAATGTACCTGCAAGTACCTTTATTTCTAACAGTGCAGAAGACATGTCCTTCACTGAGTTTTGACTGAGTTCTCTTTGAATACTCTTTCAACAAGCTCACAATCATCAGAATTATCCGCTCAGGGAAAGCATAGCCGCCATTACCAAATGTCCTTTCAAATGCTGTGTGCAATTACACATTTCCACCAAAGATGCAGAGCTGATGTATGAGAGATCTCCAAAATCCTCAAAACTTATGTAATGTTGATTTAATAATTCAACACAGTTTGAGCTGAATGTGATGATTTAGGCGTGTAGTTACATGATGCTAATAAATGGGGTATAAACTTACATTACTTGTTAGCCACATTGGGCTGTTTAGCAAAACTAAAGAAGCAAGCACCAAACATGTCTTGCCTGGTCGACTACATTTGAGGTAGGGGAATCCTGCATGGCTGAACAACTGCTTTAAGATGAAATATTTTCTCTATGTATATGTCTTTATCACAGCAGTTACTAAAGGGTGTTAGGTGTTTTAGCTGAGATTGTATGTGATGATGATGTTGTATTACAGGAAGCAAGAGCTGCTGACTATCAACAATGTGCCTCTGGCAGACTGCCCACCTTCTCCCCCAAGAACCGCCCCACCCGCCATGAAGGTAAGCTGAGGACCTCTAGGTCTTCTGACTCAGTGCCTTCACAACAAACTGTATGCTGAGTTGCTGGAGCTGGTTGAAAATTTTCAAAAACATTTAAAGGCTTCCTGCATAGGCACTTAACACATGCATGCATACACACTGAATAACATATTTTAAAGTAATTCTGGAATATTTATGAACAGCTTATGCCAGTATTTACAAGGTGAACCAAGGCTATCTCTGCTTTTACAAGACTTTTGTACCATGTCCACCACTGGCATTTATACATGGACAAAGTAATTATGCAAATCAAAATCTTCGATGAATGCATGGTGTTCTTAACTAGGTCCCAGCCGTATAGGTTCCATTACTTGGCAGTGGTGCTTCATAACAGGGTTACAGATGGAACAAGCGTCTGTCACTTTTGTATAAAGCCTTTTTGTGGATACATTTTGTCATCTTGCAAATACCAGCATAAGATGTTCAGAAATAACACCTTTAACCAAACGCTGTTTTTTTAAATGTTATTTAATGCTTATGTAGGTGTCATGAAATCCCTATCTGTCATAAATAAAGTGTTACCAAAAACTTTACTGCAGATATCTTCTTTTAGGTATCTGAATTTTTGTATTTTTTGCCAACAATTACCTTATTAAAAACTTTTTCTTCTAAAAACTTTTTCTTTCTAAAAAGGTTCCACAAAGTGTAGAGAGTATGATGGACCTGAAAGTTAAAGTGTTCATGTAGACTCCATTAACTGTTCACTCTTCATTAAATTACACTATTAATGAAACATTACTATTATCTCATTAGCCTTTTACCTTGAGAAAAGAGCTTATAAAGGTGCAGAAGTGCTGTCCTGCTTGCTCAGTGGACCATAACCAGGCCAGTCCCCAGTGATGTGGTCTTCTGTGTATTGATAAAGAAAAAAGAGAGGAAGAATTTGAAAAAGAAAAAAAGAATTTTAAATAAGATCTCTAACAATGTAATATGTCAAGATGAAAACTGGGCTTCCCAGACACCTGAGCAGTCCATCTCTCTATCTCTTCATATCTGTTCAGATGTGTTGTTTTAAGAATTACATATGAAAATGTTGAATGGTTGCCCAACAAAAAACAACAATGAAATGTATAAAAAAAGACTATGAGAGTGCACAATGTCCAACACAGACAGCACATAAATCCTAAGTAACAAATAAAATAGTGAGGAGCCTAAGGGAAATAAAATAAAAATTAAACAAAAAAAAAGTAAAAAGTTTAGGTTTTAGATTTAGGTTTTAGGAGGAGGTTGAGGTATAGGTTAGAGTGAATCTTTAGGGTTAGGGTTAAAGAAAAGTTAAGTTGAATTCAGAGACAAAATATATAAGGAAAGTAAACTGTGGTAGTCCTTGAAAGATCTAATACATTGCCTGCTTTTAAAAATGTCTGAACACCTAAAAGGATGGTCTACATTTAACAGCAGCTAATCAAGAAATGCAAAAGTGATCAAATAATAATGAATAATTCTGTTAGGGCAAAGCCCTTTAACTGAAAAGAAGACTTTGTAAGCCAGTTTTGTTTCTTAATGCTTGACCAAAACACAGGGCAGTTAGAGAATAAAGACAGGCTAGTCTGTGCAGGTCTTATTCAACATGTAGACTATGATGAAGGTGAAACGAGCTACTCGGTGTTTGTATGATACATAGTATTCCTGAATATGCAATAAGTGTCTGTACTTATTTATTATTAATAAGTATTTATTGCTTATTAAGTGTATTGTCTATAGATTAAAGTATTTCTGTGAGGGCTAAGATCAATATGTTGTATTAGGTCTGTTCACGGACACTGTAGAACTCTGTTTGAGGTGTCAAAATTCAAAAGAACTCATTTCGTTTCACAGCACAGGAAGATAAACATATACAGACAAACAATTCAGTGAAACTCAGCTTTGTTTTAATGTACTGTAAAATGGTGTTGTTTTGCTTGGGTTTGTGGGTAAGTCTGTACATTACTGTGCGCTGCTGAAAAACACAGATGCCTGAACATGAGCGCGATAACGCTCTGACTGAGGAGCGGCTCTGTCGCTAACTAGGATTACTGCTCAGGTTGACGTTAGCTGGTTCCACAAACAGTGGAAATATATTTCTCAAACAAACCAACATGTTGGCATGTCGTCCACTGAGGGAAAATACCTCATGTAAAACAATGAATTCTTATCAGCATCCAGCTTTGTATCAGTTAACTTGGCTGTAATTGTAGCTCACATTCAAAGAGGCAGCCTCCATTTCACCCAACACGAAAACAAATTTCTTTGGCCTTTTTTTGAATAATAAAGCATGTTTTCTAATGTATCCCAGTTTTGCTAAATGGTTATGCTATTTTTTAACCTCGTAACACTTATCACCCAAAAGAATAAGCTTCTACCTGTACACCTGTACGCTAATTTCGGCTGAAGCCCTTTCTCTGGCAGTTTACTATGTTTTTCCTTTGCCGCGGTTAACCGGATATCTGTTCTTTAACTCTCGCAAACACTCGAATGTGTCTAATTGTTATCTTTCTCCACAGACTGCACAGTTCTTTGATTCACTAGAAAAGATGGAGGTAAGAAGTAAAACATTTAAAAAATTTTCATTTTTGAGCCAGTTACAATAATTCTACCATCAGACAGGGTCAGTGTCACTGGCAGTAACTTCAGTTTTTCATACATTTGCACATTTGAACATGAACATCATCATAGAGCCTCAGAAAATGCTCTATTTCTCATCCTGACTTTCATGACTCGAGACCTCTTGAAAGCTGACCTTTTGACCTTGACCTATAGCAGGTGTCAGAGGTGGATGAGATGAGGCCAGGCCCACAGAGAGTGAAGGTCTGCAGAGTATGAGTTATGAGCCCAGGGCTACACTTCAGATCACAGGCTGCTTTAGTGATGTAAAGATGCTGTTTTTAACTGAAGATGGTTTTTAACTATTTAAAAATTACTTATGTACATCTTACTCTATGCTGTAGCTTATTTTTAGCACCTTTAATACTGATAAAAGTAGTTACATACCTTAGCGTTAGTGAATTCTCATGAATCACACTAACGCAGCCTTGAAGTGTTCCTTTTGGCCAATATGTGTCCCTTCACTTGCTCATATTCATTTATACCCCAACACAGAGTCAACCCAGTTGTGCATGTTTGTGTCCCATGATGTTAAAAACAATGTTTTATGATTTTCTGTCACTAGCTTGTGCCGTTGTTGTTGTGATTATCCATTTTTTTCTGAATTGTGTGTGTTTTCATGTGTCTGACTTACTTCTTGTGCCTGTGTGTCTGTGTTTTATTCTCCATGCACATGTCTGAGAAAGTATGTACAGAAGTATTTGCAAGTTATTTTGTGAGAATAAAACCATAACACTGCTTTCTGTTTCTTTAGGATGATTATATTCCATATCCAAGTATAGAACAGGTAAGGCCGCCTGTACTTTTTGGGGCTAAAACTGATAATCATCCAAGATACCGTCATAAAATTGTATCAGTACACTGAAGTTCTCATTCCTGTTTGTTTTCGGCATGGTAGGTACTGCAGCAAGGTGCACCATATCCTCAGGTGATCCTTCCACAGTTTGGGGGTTACTGGATAGAAGACCCTGAAGCCTCGGCCATCACCCCAAACACATGGGAGAACAGTTGCAATTATGAGGAGGATGGAGAAGGAACGAATCCAGGTGGCGAATTTGGATACCGGCTGGAAAGTAACTACGCCATACGAGCCTACCGCAAGCACTTTCTGGGCAGAGTAAGCCTGTCTGATGTTTAATGAAATATAGTAACTGATGTGAAATTATAGCATACTTAGTAGAAGATGTGAATTTGTTGTCATAAAAACTGAACTAAACACCTTCAACCAATTTAACCCCTTAAAGGAATACTTCAGAGTTTTTAATCTGATAGTTTTACTGTCAGACATGCCAGGTGAATATAGAATCTATGTTCTAAATTAAAATGGTCTTGGATTAGTGATTAATGATTGACGCAACACTCAAATAATCATTGCTTGGCATCCATGTCCAAGCAATACTTCTTACAACAAGTGATTGAAAAAGCGGTTTGCTGAAAGACCTGCAAAAGACAACATATTTGGAAGTTGCACTGACTAACTTAAGTCTGACTATCTTATATGTTTTATAAATTATATTTGTTCAATCAGTTTGTTCATTCAAAATTCAGCTGCAAATTAACACATTTTTGAGGAGTTGTTGATGTGTTATTGACCCACTAAATTTTGTGTGTGTTCAGCCCACTTGATAGTGGGCTAAGTGAAATGTGGCTCGTTAACTAAAATGAGTTTGATACTTCTTCTGTATGTGCTGCATCAGTAGGATATATATAGTCAATTACCACAGACAGTGATTTTAATGCATTTCCAAACCTTTACAAAAGAAAAGAAAGCATGTATAATTTGTAAATTAAGCTGTAAATCTGTAATTCATTCTGTCAGAGGAAGATTTAGGTGTAATATGTTTCAAACATACTGGTGTGGTGAGGTTCACAGTCTCCTGACTGATCATGTATACATGAAAATCAAAGGGAACTTGAATGTAACCAGAGTGTAAACATTTTGCACTTCCATAAATTTATAATAATACAATCATTTGCATTGTTTTCTGTGTTGTTACTGAATGGCAATGCTTGCTAAATCATAGGATGTGCACATACAAAGAAGTTGAAGGGTTAAACAGATTAAGAAGAACAGTCACTTTGCCAGTTCTGTGAAGTATAGGGAGTAAAGCCTTGACCATACCTGTAAACCTGGTATTTTTTTTTCTTTTTCACTCTGTTCTTGTCCTGGTATCCCACGAATCAGAAGCATTTAGCACTGATTAAGGTTTTTAAAGAATAAAATCTACTATATTGAGCTTGCACGACAGACAATAGACAATCAACGGTTCACAGCAACCACTGATTATTCAGCTCTGAAAAATGAGGCCTGCGCAACATCCCTGCTACATGCTGCAAGCACATAATCCCTCAGCAAATATATTTAATGGAGATATGGTGCCAATATTGGAGATATGGTGTCTAATTAATTTAAAAGGGGACCTTGGGGAGCTGAGCTAATAGGATAGACATTAAAGCAGCTCAGACTGTTTGGATAGATAAGAGTGACCGTAAAACGTTCACATTCACCCTTTCACAGGAACACCTCAACTTCTACTGCACAGCCAGTAACCATGGCAACCTCATACTGTCCCTCCGCCAAGAGGAGACAAAGGATCAGGAGTATCTGCACATCATACTGAGGTAATAAGATCCCTGAGAGACATTCTATACATCCAAAAGTATTATGTCCTATACTTTGATTGCATCTTTTAATTAAATTCTTTGGATGTCTCTCTCGCTCTCCCCTTCTCTCAGGACACCATCAAAGACTATTTATGACAGGATTTCTCTCGCAGGTCTGACCGAGCTACCCAGTGTCCCTCAGTTAGCCAAGGTGATGATGCTCCTGTGCAGGACTGTCATTTATAGCTACTGATCTTTGAAGCCAAAATAACTTAAAGGGATTTAAATGGATTTTCCTCATTTTACTCATTAGCGGATACATGCAAAATTTAAGGCAGTTGTTTGTTTACTTTATCAAATTTGACACAGTTTCCCCCTTGACCTCTATATACTGTAGATCAGATGTTTGATGTTTAAATTTTACATCTTTAGTTTAGCATTGGAGCTACAAAGCTAGCTAAAGGGTACTAAAAACATCTTAAAGGTAGAATTTTGTCTAAACCTTTGTCCATTTTTATGGATAACAGTATGTTGGAAACTACATAAGTAAGTTTATATGAAATTATTTAACAGTTTGATGCAGAGTGATGCAATGCAATTTAGCATAATGTTAACAGAGTATAAGCTTCCATTATTCTTGGCTACATTAGCCTTGCAGGTCCAGAGAAAAACTACAGAGGAAAATATTGGAGGTCAAATTTGGCTGATTAATTATATTTGTTGTAAGAAGATTTTTATATTTTTTGCCAAACTATTATTTTAATATTTTGATATTTTTAATATTTTATTATTTTAATGTTTGAGTGCATTGACTTGGTTTGGACGGAGCCTGGTGTACCTGTTATAGATTTCAGAGCTGCTGTTCTCTCTTCTTGTAGTTGCTTTGTGAAGATATTGTTGGCCTGAGATTCAGTCCTGTGTTGTACCCAAGGGTGAGTTCAGTCTACACAACACGGAACTCTGGACAATATGCTTCCATTTAAAGACTTAAAAAAAATGCTTCTTTTGGCAATATGCTCTAGCTGTACTTTTAGGACATGAGTTTGGAAAAGGAAGTGGTAACAGTTCCCACTAGTAAGCACAAATGTATTAGTGACAAAGGTCCTTGGTGTAATGAAACCAGATTATACAGGAAGCAGTTTGAGAACTTGTGATTTGTAATGTAAATATATCTGATTATCCACATTTTAATAAACACTACTTTAGTGTGATCTGATAACTCAATCTCAGTTGGGACAATACAGGAAATAACAGCTGAAATATTCTTATTTCTTAGGGTTCTCAGTTGATAGTGAGCTATGATGAGCATGAGGTTAACAACACGTTCAAGTTTGGTGTCATCTACCAGAAGTTTGGTCAGGTGAGAGGGAATACTATATACCACCCAGCTCCACATACAGTGCAAATATGCAAATTTAAATGTCAGGGAAGCTGTATGATTTTTAATTAGGGATGCCCTGATACAGGAATTGTGTTCCGATGCTGATATTTTCTACATCCGATATCATGTACAAATGTGCCAATTTATAAACATTTATAAAATGTAGAAATATGGACTATGTCTACCTGGATTTGCAGTACAGAGAAATGTGCCAGTTACTGGTAGATAATTGGTACATATTGGTAGATTGGTTGAAAATACAGTAACCCAGCATCACCTAAATGTAATGCTTACAGAATACAATAGATCATCTTTCATCAAATGTCTCTTCGAAATATCAGTCAAATCTGTCAGATGCAAATTTTTTAAGCAAATGTCTGCCAATATCGACTGTGCATCCCTAATTTTAATGAACATTGGAATTCCAGTGTAGACCGTATTTCAAGTCCTTTGCAAAAAACACAATTCCAAATAACAGTCTAAATTGAGTCTGAATCACTTTTGCATTCAGTTTTTCTGTCATTTCTGTACTTTAGCCCTTTTATTTCTGCCCCCTCGGGGACCTCCCCCATGTGACTTTACAGTAGTCACCCTGTCTTGGCTAATCAATGTTGAATTATTATTATCATCTCTGCAGACTTCAGAAGAGGAACTGTTTGGAAACAGTGAGGAAACGCCAGCCTTCACAGAGTTTCTCCAAGTGCTGGGAGACTGTATAGAGCTGCAGGATTTTAAAGGGTGAGAGTGATGGTTAGGCAAAGTTAGGCAGGGTGAAAAAGATACCTGCAGACACAATGACACCGTATCACACTCAGAAGGAAGCTTTTAGCTCCAAAGCTTTTGAAAATGAAAAGAATATTTGTGCATTTTCCTAAGTTTAAAAAACAAAACGGAGGAAGGTGTTGCTAAGTTTGTGCTGCCACAGCTGTTAAACAAGTTCAGTTGACATCGAAAATCAAAGGTGGAGGTGCAGAAGATTCAGTTAGTGCATATAAATGAAGGTCAGAAACCACCCATAACTTACTTTTTTACAGTCAAAAACATTAATTTTCTGGGGATATGTCTGGGGATAATATAGATAGTTAATTCACTTGAATAAAAAAGGAGAAAATCAAAGGAAAATAATATCCCTGCAGATTTGTTTCAAAAACTGAGAGCAATTGTCCTAAAAAAGAATGGAAGCTATAAAAAGATAAAAAGTAGAAACCAATATGGTGAACATTTAGAAAATACAACAAAGAAGACAAATGTGAAAAGTGGCAAGACAAATTCCAGGTACATACTGGGAAATTAAGATTCTTCTGATTGTGATAAGTCAGCCAAAGCCTTTTCTTGCTCACTGATCTTTCTCTTCTTCTGCTAGGTTCCGAGGTGGTCTAGATGTCTGTCATGGGCAGACAGGTTCTCAGTCTGTTTACACCGTTTTCAGAGGACAGGAGTTGATGTTCCATGTCTCTACCAAGCTGCCCTACACAGAAGGAGACACACAACAGGTATAGATTTAGTCTGAGCCAGGGATCACACCTACAGCTCTAGCCATCTGCTACTACTCACCACAGTGATTTACTAGGAAACTCATGCTACACTGCACTTGCCTTAACTGCACAGTGAGTTATTAGTCTGCCTATCTGTTACAAAATGTCCATGGCCATTTTTCACACACAGCTTCAAAGAAAGAGACACATAGGAAATGACATTGTGGCAGCAGTTTTCCAAGAGGAGGCCACACCATTTGTTCCTGACATGATCGCCTCAAACTTCCTCCATGCCTACATCCTGGTTCAAGTGGAGAATCCTTGTACAGACAGCACTACCTACAAGGTAGAAAATCAGTTTACAGTCAAGTTTCAAAAAGAACACAAGCACTTTCTTTTTTTTATCCACTGGCTAAATGTGGGTGATGTGTTACAGGTGTCTGTCACAGCGCGAGATGATGTGCCACAGTTTGGCCCTCCCCTCCCAAATCCACCAGTCTTCAAAAAGGTGGATGACGACACATATTCAGCTTCTTGGAGGATTTTATTCTAACATAATTTCTGAATGTTGTTTATCTTGTCACACTGTATTTGCTGTCTCACTGTGTCCATCCACAGGGTCCAGAATTTCGAGAGTTTCTGCTGACCAAGCTGATCAATGCTGAGCTGGCCTGCTACCGGTCAGACCGATTTGCCAAGCTTGAGGTAAGCATAAAAAGGACAACAGAATTGTACTCTTGAGCAAGAGTAGATACAGCTGATGTAAAATTCTCTAGGCATGTTGTTATCTGACTGAATTGAGTTCATGCATGCATGCATGAATTTGTATACATGTCCACAGTGTGTATCTGTTTGTGTGCTTTAGGAGAGGACGCGAACAGCATTGCTGGATAACCTTCATAATGAATTGCACAAACAGACTCAGGCCATGCTGGGTCATGCAGTGAGCAGTGAGGAGGAGCGCATGGAGAATGGTGGACATGGAGGAATACTGGAGTCTATCAAGGTGCACATTCAAACAGGCCAATCTCATTTAAGCCCTAAAACCTTAAGCTTACTATTCAGTTATAAAGCTTAAAGGCTTGTTGTACAGTATTTACAATTAATTAGTCAGTAACTACTGTGAGTTTTTCAGTTACAACTATTAATTATTTAGTAACTACTATGATTTTTTTAGTAATTCTTATAAATTATTCAGTTACAACTATTTATTATTCAATGACTAATATGGATTATTCAGAAAGTATTATAAATTATGTAGGCATGACTATAAATTATCCAATAGCTACTATGCATACTTCAGTGAACTTAATTATTAAGTTACAACTATTATTCAGTAACTACTATGGCTTTTTCAGAAACTACTGTGAGTTACTACTGTGATTTATGAATTGCTCAGTAACTTCCATGAATCATTAAGTAACTACTACAAATTATTTTGTAACTACTTTAAATTATTCTGTAACTGCTATGGATTGTCTAGTTACTGAATTATTCAGTTACAATTTAATTATTCAGTAACTACCATAAGTTATTGTTACCACTATTAATCATTCAGTAATTGCCATGGCATATTCAGTAACTACTATGGAACTACTATGCAGATTTTGTATGAACGTGAGAAATTAAAGTTTGGACCTTCCAACTGGTCTTTAAGTTAAAGTGGTTAAAACAGCTATCGTGCTCTGTCAGGCTTAGCCAGTAAAACCATAAGCTTCAATCATTCTCAGCGATTTTTTTTTACTTGAAAAATCTTCAGTTCTGAAAGAAAAGTGACAGAGGTTTTCTCCCTTTTCCCTCTGTCACTCTCTCAGCGGGCAATGCGTGTGCGCAGTCACTCCATGGACACGATGGTGGGCTCTCAAAAACACAGCCGCTCCTCCGCAGGGGGAGGAGTGCCCACCAGTCTAAGTGGAGCGGGCCTCACCCATAGCAGTGCTGAGTGCAATAAAATCTCGGTGAGCACTACATGCCAAAGATTTCAGTGCAATTATACACACATAGTGATGATAATAGTAATACTTTTAGGGATAGAACAGTATGAAAATGCAGGGTATTTAGAGAATCAGTGACCAAAACTATGAAGGTTTTTGGATTCACAGGGACATTTTGGTATCCATCAAAAATGCATTGATACACACTGCTAGTTTGTTGTAGGTGTGTGGGCAGAGATCAACGTTTTTCCCAGGTAAATGGTAATCAGACACACATAAATGAAAACTGGTGAAAGCTGCTGTTTTTCTTTACAGAAGCAAGTGAAACAGACAAGGCTCTTTGTGAGCTTTTCTGATTAGGAGGACAAGGTTTGGTTGGTTGAGTGTGCCTGGCTTATTGACCAAATGATATAAATCATGCCTGGTTCCAAAAAGAATGTTCTGCCACAATGCTTTGCATCCAGGACACATAGTTTAGGTGATATAGGCACAACTGTGCTAATCCCATTGACATGTATACGTTCTAATGTCAATGACTCTTTCCAAGTCCTATCATACTGTCATGGTCCTAATGTATCTTTAAAGTTGGTTTGTAGAGCTCTGAATGTCAGCTAGGCTGTGTTTAGTTTCTCCTTCATCATGCTCAATATTAACATGACTGGCTGAAGCCCCACCTGAAAGCTTCTCCTATTGGCTGATGCATGATTACGTCAGAGCTGTTCCATCAAATGTTTGATTCTGATTAAATTTTTTTAACAAAAAAGTGCTGTCATCTCACAGCAAGAAGGGCCTGGGTTTGATTCCCTGGCCGGGCATCCAGGGTCCTGTGTAGAGTTGCATGTTCTCCAAGTCCCTGCGGCTACTCCAGTTTCCTCCCATAGTCCAGAGACATGTGAACTGAACATGCTATATTGGCCCTAGGTGTGAGTGTGTGTGAACATATATGTCTGTCTGTCTGTCCTGTGATAGACTGGTGACTTGGCCAGGGTGTTTCCTGCCTTCCCCCTGATGAACACTGGGATAGGCTCCAGTACCATCCGTGACCCAGAAGGATAAGTAGCTTAGGGAGTGGATGGATGGATGGACTTTACTTTAAAAAATCATGCAAACATTTTACTTAACATGTTCACAAGCTTAACCAACTATGTTTTAGTTTTACATACTTTATATTGTCCAGTGATCCACACTTCAGCAAGTTCATCTCAAAAGGCCCAATAATTTTAAAGATTGAGCTGATAGAATGGAATTTTTGAAGTTCTGTTTACTCTTAATTTAGTTATGTTAACTTGAAAGAGTATAGTCAAATCTTGATTCATCAAACTGTAATAATTTTAGGCCTATCTCTAAATTACCTTTTATTTCCAAGATTTTGGAAAAGACAGCCTCAGTTCAACTTATGCAGTTTTTTAAAGACAATGCCATTCTGGAAAAATTTCAATCTGGCTTTCGCCCAAAACATAGCACTGATACAGCTCTTCTGAGAGTCTTGATCTTTTAATGCATGCTGATGCTGGTGAGGTATCACTTTTAATTCTTTTGGATATAAGCGCAGCTTTTGATACCATTGATCATGGCATTTTATTGGAAAGGTTGAGTCAATGGGCTGGAATTTCTGGGACAGCACTAAAATGGTTTTATTCTTATTTATAAAACAGGTCATTTTTGGTGTCTGTGGGTGACAGGATGTTTGCCCCTGCATCTGTCAGCAATGGGGTGCCTCAAGGGTCTTTCTTGGGTCCACTTTTATTTTCTTTATATATGCTCCCTTTAGGTGATCTTATTCAAAGATTTAATGTTTCTTTTCATTTTTTGCTGATGATACACAGATGTATCTATCTGTCAAACGAGATGACACTGGTAGATTGGCTAATCTTACCAATTGTCTGACAGCCATTAAAACCTGGATGTCTCAAAATTTTCTTAAACTAAATGATGAAAAGACAGAAGTTCTAATTGTGGGCTCTGAGGAAATGTCCAAAAAGGTGCAGTTAGCTATTGATTGTGTTGGTTTAAAGGCAAAGCCCTTTGTGAGAAATCTTGGTGTGACTTTTGACTCCCACCTTACACATCAAGAAGCTTCTTCAATCCTGCTTTTTTCAACTTAGAAATATTAATAAAATTAGAAATTTCCTGCCCTTTTCTGACATTATAAAAAATTATTAATGCTTTTGTCTCCACCCGTTTGGACTACTGCAATGCCTTATTTACTTGTCTGAGTCAGAGAAAGGTGGCTCGTCTACAGCTTGTTCAAAATGCAGCTGCTCGTCTTCTTACTAGGATGAAGCGTAGGGAACATATTACACCAGTATTGGCTTCTCTACACTGGTTGCCTGTAAGCTACAGAATCGATTTTAAAATTTTAATGCTTACTTATCAGGCTGTTCATAACGAGGCTCCAGCATACATCACTGAGCTCTTACGTCCTCTTAAAGAGAACTTTAAGGTCTTCAAATCAGGGGTTATTAACTGTTTCACATACTAACTTAAAATCAAAGGGGAACGGGCTTTGTTTATGCTCCAAAATTGTGGAATAATCCATCTACTGATGTCAGACTCTCTGAATCAATTGAGGTTTTTAAAAAACGTTTAAAGACTTATTTTGATTCTCTTGTTTTTAACAGCTTTTGATCAATGTGCTTTATAAGTCGTTGTGCATTTGAGTATTTAAACTGTGTGTATTACTTATTTGAGTATATAATCATAACAATCTTAATTGTCTTGAATTTTATTTGTAAGTACTTTGAAAAGCACTTTGTGAGTCACTGTGGAAAAGTGCTATATAAATAAAGTTTTACTTACTTACTTACTTACTTACTATATAGTTAGATTAACCTCTCATTTAATTGTGATGTGCTGCAATGGTTTATCTGTGTGCAATGCTTTAATGTCAACTGTAATTCTTTCATAACAAGTTCTCAGAGTAAGAATGTGCTAAAACACCAAAATAACATTATGTGAAGAGAGCTAATGGAAAATTAAGAGTTATAGGAACAATATGAAATATATTTACTGTACTAAATCATAAAATGACCATGATAAATCAGAAATTAAGGAAACATTCTAAGTTAAAATATTGGCTTCACTGACAACAGTGCAACAGCCTGCATGATCTTTGAAATTTCCATTCCATTTAGTCTGTTTGTGTTTTGACCTGTGTTTCAGCCCACTGGCCATTTCCAATTTCGATAGGTTGCCATATATGAAACAAACTGGCAGGCAAACACAGCGTGCTGTAGCCAAGGAAGCAAGGAAACTAACTGGATCCCAACCCAGAAATATTCTCCTCGGAAATAAGGAAGGGGAAAATTCAACCAAGAATCTGGCGAATAGACTGAGGTGCCAGAATGTGACTGCAGCCCCATTAAAGTGGAACAGGCAAATTTGAACAAAAAGCTGGCAAATAAGAAGCTTGACATAAACATCTTCATGGCAGCGAGTACTATCACAGCAGTGGGCTTTTGTTTTTGGGATAACGGACTTAGCTTTGGGTACTATACATAACCAGCCATGCATCCAGCTAACACTGACTAAGTTATAAAAAAATCAACACGAGCTGGTTGATAATTTTCAAACAGTAAAAACGTTGCAAAGGTATACCTCTTGTGTGTATGACTCATCGTCGCTTGTCAAAGTTTAATCTTGTCAATGTCGCGTTCATTCGTGTAGGGTCAGTGTCTGTAACCTGGCAACCTGCGTGAGCTTCAAGTCTGGGGAGAAGGAGGCGGGGGCAGACAACTCTCTTCAGTAATTTGAACTGGAAGTGCAGTACCCAAAGACATTATACAAGAAATAGCAGATTTGCATTATTAAGATTTGCATTATTAGGTTTAACAGAAGATTGAACAAAAACAAATTAAATTTGTGAAATTATGTTTTACCGTTGCTGTCTGTTGTCCATCAATGCATAGTCCTCATTGAAATAATTGACGAGGTGTGTTTTTTACATATACCAAAATGTCCTTGTAAAGATGGTCTTAGCTTTACACTGTTAAAAATATATATAATATATAATATAATAATAAATTAGATTTTATAGAAACATATATAATACCAAAAATCAACTAGAATTTAAATAAATATGACATTGTTAGCACCACTACAACTGTTTACTGTTGGGATTGTACTATTTTATACTGGTAACTGTGCTTCCTCTGATGCTTTAATGTAGATATTGCCATGTTTGTTGTGGTGAATAGGTCAGCATTTGCCTCTGCATTTCATGTTTTTCTGTTCTCTAGTCCCCAGTATCATCTACCACTAAATCTCCTCTGAAGAGTCCAGTCAAAAGACGCTCTGGTCTTTTCCCCCGACTTCACACCAGCATGGATGGGCAGTCCGATCGCTCAACACGAAGGTCAGACTCACTTCACTCACTAGAAACTCACTTCAAACTGAATGCACTACACTGGATGCTCACTGAAGGATTCTCTGAAAGCTTTTCTGAATAGACTGAATATATGTTCTAATCATACACTGTCAAGATTGTGTAGAACATGTAGAACACAGCAAATTATTTCTCATCTTATGTCAAACATAAAACACTGACAAATGGACATACACAAACTGCATTTTACTTACATTGTGGGCAAGAAAACTGCTGAGTCACTTGCTCTGTTGTTTTCACATTACTCTAGTGTGCTGTGTGATCAGAGGAGTCTGGACAGCGGGCATCTCTCGCAGGAGGTCAGGTCAGAGACATCCTCAAACCCGAGCTCTCCAGAGATCTGCTTGAGTAAAGATAGGTACTGTCACACACTCCCTCACATGCATTCCTGTCCTAGATTTCTCCCAGCATGTATTATTTATGGTAAACTTGCCTTCTTTGTTTATATGCTATTTATAGATCATATATCATCGTAATTTCATCTCTGTTAGCTTCCAGAGCGCAGGTGTTTAAATGCTAGATTGAGATAGTAATAGGCTAATTATACACAAAATCAACATTTACAGGCTATTTTCTAATGGAAGGTGACTGATCCAAACCCTAAACTCTACATTTCAATTTGTGAAAATAATATTTACATTTGTTATACAATGTTATGATTTTGTGATTTTGCATTTTTTAAAGATCTTTTTGATGTAAAAGTTGAAAGATTTAGATTCATGACGAGTTTTTTTTAAATAAGAAAACTTTATTTTAAAAATATTCATGTTACTACCGAACCACAAACGGTTTTAGTCTATAGACATGTGTCTGCATTTTATAGCAAGAAGTTTTGCTGTATACCTGCCCCTAATGGCCACATAGTGAGCAGTTACATCTTATTGTTTTGAAATAAATGTCTCAAAGTCTGAAACTCAGTGTGTACCATTAAGAACTGGCACTAGTGAAACATATATTTATTAAAACATAATTTTTAATAACTTTTGTTTATTTAAATAAACTGTTTTAATAAGAATATTATGATATGTTCAAAGATGTTTGCTAGTACAAGCTAACATTTTTAATTATGCTCAGAATTAGCAACAACAGTCACTACCGAAACAGTTTCAGTAGTTTTATGATTGCATTGTTAGTGACATAATGGAATGTTTGGTTATTTGTTTTAATAAAATAAAAATAATTAAGGTATAGTTTCATTTTAAAAGTAAGAGAATTTCCAAGTCAGTTAAAAACCTGAAATGTTTTCAACTCTAAAGTCACCTAAAATGTTTTCAACTGTAATGTTCAGCAAGTACGATAAAATTATTTATTTATGTTTTAATAGTTATATATTGCTTTTAAAAATATTTTTACTGTTTCTCTCACTCTAGGCCATCTCTGAAACTGAAGGAGTGTAGTGGAAGGCCAGTTATTTCCCGCTCGTCCTCCAGCACCAGTAGCTTCAGCAGCGCTGCTGGAGATACAGACACACTAGAGGAAGGAGACCCTGTGAGTATGGGAGTGGGTGTGTGAGCAGAGTTTACATTAGCTTTTTAATGTTTGAAACTCAGGAATCGAAACTCAACATCCAGCTGTGACATGCAAAGCAGTGTAAATAGAAGCATGTTCCAGCAGTTGAACTTAAAGTTCATGGAAGATTTGCAACAGAAGAACAGACATTTTTATGAGTTTTAAGAGAAGAATTTAAAGCAAAGTGTCATTTGTCATTTTCTTTTTAGAATAATCTCCAAGTTTCTCCAACGTTCTCACCTGTGTGTGGTCCCTCTCTGAGTGTGGACAGTCAGAATGTAGGAACTCCTGTTATTATGTGCCGCAGTCCAACAGGTAATTAATTGCACATATTCTTCGAATATATTTTCTATTCATACACTGTCAAAGCAGTGCAGAATGTGGTCAGTGTACTTTGTTTCTTCCCCGTTGTTTTCTCACAGCATGTAGTTTCCTTGACATGAGATGATATGGCATTATTTAAACAATCAAATCTTTGCTCTCTCACAAACAAAAGAATTCAAGAATAGGAATTCCCCCAGATCCAATCTGAAGTTCCGCTTCGACAAGCTGAGCAACACAACAGCTGTAAGATATTATTCCTGAGTTTGTCGTGTGTGTTTGTGAGTGTGTGTGGTCCTGTGAATTTGTCTATTTACACTGACAGTCAAAAAGAACTGCTTGAACATTTTTGCAGTGTTCACTGATACACAGACAATGGACAGCTAGTGTGTTTGTCAGTAGTGTAGGTCCTCTTTCAGCCTTGATGTCAAGCAGTGTGGAATTTAGCTTTGTCTTCTTATCCCTTATGGTGTTTTTTCCTCCTTAAAGTGAATGGAAGCAGTGTTCCCATATGTCCTGAAAAACTTAGAAAAGTATAGACTAGTTTTCCAGTCATGGAAAACACCTGAAAAATAAGAGATTTTATCAAATGTTAAGCAATGTCATCAATTTTGTACCTACTAATGCTCAGTTTGATTGTCCATACATACCTGTTGTACTTTGGAATTTCACAATATCAAATATGGACAGAAACCTGGACAGTGTCAGAACACCAAGTAGAGTGAGGCTATATTAACACACCAGCTTCTTACAGCACATTACATGCAGTTCTAATATTTTAGAAGAACTTGTGGTCGTATGATGAGTGGTTGATGAAAGGTTTGTGTGAATGTAATGGTGTTTCATTATATCACTTTGTTAATAAGGATATGAATAAGGGTAGTATCATTTACTGTGGAACATATCAGAAGCTGTGCATCATATTTCAAGATTCACAAGCAAGAGCTGTTGTGAATGTAAGCCATGGAAATTGAACTAAACTTTCACTTAAAGCCTGGAAAATAGTTTCCTGAAAATAAATAAGGGATCCCCTTATTCATCCCCTTGATAAGGGATGAATCTAGTGATGCACCCATTCAATATTCAGTATCAGGCCAGTCATGAGTCATCCACCTGTTTCTTAGGTTCTATTCAGACAGGGTTAGTTTTAAAGGGGAAGTTGTGGTAATGTAATTTTACAACAGGACATCTGTAACATATGACTGATTTATGTGGCATAAGAAAAAAAATATTGAGATGAGAGTGGCTACTCGATTTACACATACATATGATGTTGTCATACCGAAAAAGTTCTCATTAGCTGAAACCACATCCAAACATTTCATATTATTTATCTTAACCGTCTACCTAGCTGTGTTAAGTGAAAGTGACATTAGCACTGCCATGAGCTTGAAACATTTGTATCCAATAGTGAAAACAACTGCATGAAATCTTTAATTCTGATGTTACTTTTTAATGTTTAGT
Organism: Pygocentrus nattereri; assembly: GCF_015220715.1. Lineage (NCBI taxonomy): Eukaryota > Metazoa > Chordata > Actinopteri > Characiformes > Serrasalmidae > Pygocentrus > Pygocentrus nattereri. The sequence goes on from NC_051226.1 coordinate 18,424,036, forward strand.
GAGGTAGAACACTTGATGTAGAAAAAAACATATTAGCTTGATTCCTGTAACAAATAACAGAAATAAAGGCATCTTTGAGTGTCTCCATACTTTTAAAAATGCAAAAGCTCATTTTCCACAGTATATAATGGAAGATTTATCTTGGCAACATGGGAACAATATAACCTGAGGTTATTTCTGTGGTTCATTTTATAGTAGGTAAAAGCTGCCAGAACCTTTTCTGATCTAGGACCATACACTCTGTAAAAATGATTGAAATGTTGGATGTGGATGGGACTAAAATAACTGAGAAACACTAGTAATGATTACATTATCCCTTCTCCCCTTATAAAACTAATCCTGTCCAAACAATACTTTAATCATGGTGGTTATAAAATTGCATAACTTCTGTACATTTTCAAGACCAATATAATTTAAAATATGAACAATCCTTACAAGCATTTTGGGATATGACATAAAAATACTGATTAAAATTTCAGTGAGAGAAACAAATATTACATAGTCAGTGTGACAATCAGAAACCATATATAGCAGTGGTCACTAACCCTGATCCTGGAAGATAAACATTCTGCAGAGTCTAGTTATAACAACCTAAAAAGTTGCTTAACATCAGTGTAAGATGTGCATTTGAGTAACTTCTCATGACTGTCAATGTATTATCAGCCTATGACTGTGTTGCTGTGATTAGCAGGGGCACTAATGAAAGGACAGAGAAGAGAGACCAGGAGCACTGTGTGAAATCACATCAGACACTGGCTGTGGAATGGGACCGTAACGCACTGAGGAGGAAGGCCACTGGACGTAAATTATTTCTAAAGCTTGAGCTGCCTGTGAGGCAGGGTTTGTTGTTGTATTGCACACACTTTATATACACAAATTATACACCATGCTTAAAAATTTAAAAGTTGCCCCACTACAGATCCTGCTTGTGTGGAACATTTTGCCGATTTCTCTTACACAAAAAAAGGCTTTTGATAAGTTCCTACAAGGATGATGTTAGAGCTTTTGATAGCAATAGATATATTTTGTTGACAGTGGACAGTGATGGTCATGCAAATTAGGATAAAAGCAATATATGTTTTATTCAAAAGCACAAAACATTCGCCCCATCTTCTCATTCATCTGCAGCCATTGGTCAGATTGTGCACATTTGTTACATTTTATGCTTGTGGCTGGCTAGCCAGCAAGAAACTGCCTCTGCCAATTCAAGGGAATGAAATGAGAAAATGAGATTATTTTTCCTTATATCTATTTCTATGCTTGGTAAAGGGCATGCAGTCTGAAGTAACGAGAAGAAGTACAGTATAGCACATTATATGTATGTCTAAGGCAGTAGAAATAACTCTCTAGAAATCTAGAAATAACTGAAATGGGCATCAACATGCTTTGCATTAGCAAAGATAGCAAAAATGGCATCTGAAAAAAAGATTACTTAAAGGAAGCTCTGGCTGTCAGGCAGGTAAGCCTTAATATCATGTACATCAAACCAAACTCAGATATTCAGCCTTTCTGACTTTAGCTGCACTGTGACATTACCCAAGAGAAAAACATTTGATTGTTATATTTTCCCTAGGACTGATGGATTGTCATCATTTCCATTTGATTTATACATTATATTTTAGTAATATTAGACATGTACACAATTTTAAGGCATATGTCTTAACAGTGGGGGCGGCACGGTGGGTAGTGCTGTCGCCTCACATCAAAGACGGCCTGGGTTTGATTGCCGGGTGCCCGGGGTCCTCTCTGTGTGGAGTTTGCATGTTCTCCCCGTATCTGCGTGAGTTTCCTCCGGGTTCTCCAGTTTCCTCCCACAGTCCAAAGACATGCAGTCAGGCCAATTGGACATGCTAAATTGCCCCTAGGTGTGTCTGTCTGTCTGCCCTGCGATGGACTGGTGACCTGTCCAGGGTATATCCTGCCTTTCGCCCGAAGACTGCTGGGATAGGCTCCAGCACCCCCCCGTGACCCTGACGGAGAAGCGGCTTAGAAAATGGATGGATGGATGGATGTCTTAACAGTCAGGGTTCCCTTTAATGCCCCAGTCTGTATATGGCAAAAATTTATTTCCAGAAAGATATTTTTTGAACACATAAAACCAACAAAATGTCCCAATTTGGAGTATTCAGGTCGGTTACTTTCCTCTATCAACTCATTTAACTACAGCAATGTGGGATTCAATGCAATTAGTTGACCTTTTCCAGTGGCTCCAAAGAGATTAACTTCACTGAGTGTACTCATTGAAATGGAAGTGCATCCAGATGTTCTTGTGGAAGACGAATGAAGTTGAGACTACTATAGGCAATAAGATGTCCACACCTGGTATTTATTCTAGTTCTACAAAGGCTGTCTTTGAGCACAGTAATTGTTTATATCTAGACAAATGCAGACATGGCACAACAAAGCACTGAATCATAGCTTTCTGAATAGTTCCTTTTTAACACCTGATACCATATAAACATAGACGTTATTAGAAAGCACTTGTTTGGCCAAATGGCACTCTGATTTGAGAAAGTCATGCTTGCTATTCTTACCTGAAAGAACTTATTTGTATGCCTACCTACATCTGCACACATTCCAAAAGTTGTACAACGCTTAACGTCAACCCTAAAGTGGATATGACTGCATCTTCTCAACCATTCTGCTAATTCAGTGCGACACAGCAGTGGTTTGAATATCACTTGCATTTTTATTGGCTGTACTGTATAATATTGTTAACTTGAAGTATCCACCGTTTGAACTTAATTCCATGACTGACACTGCTGTATAAATGTATGATTAAGTCCCTGATATGTATATTTATTGTGTACATTGATTTAAGCAAGATTGTGGGATGAGAATATGGCCAAACAGAAATTAAATCACACATACTGATAAACAGCTCTAACATGTGAAATTGTTTTAGAGAGAATAAATGTCCTTCAATTTCACGGCAAAGATGTATTGAGAAATATTTTGGTTTCTTGTACTCTGAATGATTCCTCAGATGTATTAATTTATTTCACTATGATTGTTCTGCTACATGTTTAGATGTATCTTTATGACTGCTGATTTTCCTGAATAAAATTGTATTTTGCATATGTTTTGATGTTTATTTTTTCATAAAAGATGTAAGCATTTAGTCCAGTTTTACAGACGCATTCATGTGGGTGTAATTTTAATACTTGTATGGATCAGGGTTTCTCAACTTGTGGGCCGCAGACCACCAGTGGGCTGAAGCACTCTCTAGTGGTCCGTGGGTCTGAATTCGGGGGGGATGCAGTAGGTGGTAGTGGGCCGGTAGAAACGTATAAACAAAAACACCATAATCGCAGGCTAATTAGACGTCGTCTATTTCAGACGGATAGGCTCCTCAGGCGTTTCTCCCACCTCGTTCGGTTCTTTAGTTCGCTCCGTTTTGCCGTGTGTGAACACTCCACCTGTATCCGGGTCTGAGACAAACAGCTGAAACCCGCGGGTCTCGATCTGCTTCTCACCAAAGCCTGTTTAGTTCACTGCTGGTGGGAACGCGTTTAATGATGAAACGAGGGAATAGGCTTTATATCGCTCCTGCAGCTGATAAAACGACAGACGAGCCATAAAATGATAGCTTAGATCTGCGTTTGACTTCTGACCGAGCATCAGCGGCCTGAGTAAACTCAACCTGATAAACTAATGACGAAAGAAACATAAGTAAGGTTTATTATCGTTGTTGATTGTAGCGACGCTTATCCGAAAGCGTGAGTGGAGTGAGGTTTATTTCAAATGAGGCGCTAAAACATCAACACTAAAGAGACTCCAGACCAAATAGTGACTCCTGCGGGAAAGACTTGTGTTCTCAGTGAAATCGCGATGGACAGCAGCTCTAAATCACAGTCCACATCTACATTCCTTTTTTTCTTTTTCTCCTTTTTGACATCTCTGCAAACGTTTTTTAAACATGATATGGTTTTTTTAATAATTGCAAATTTTGATTTCTGTGACTGATGTGAAATGGACGATCTGACCTTTTTCAGGACATAATTAAAAGTTTTTCAGTGCGAACAATTAAGAAATAATTTTAGTTTAGTTTTCTGTGGGCAGCTTTGCTTTATAGTTATAAACCGATGGGCCTTGGGGTGAAAAGGATGAGAACCCCTAGCATAGATTACTAACATCCATAGGTTCTTATGTATGGAAAATAGGAGGATAGTAACATTGATTTATGTATGTTCTGGTCGTGACAGCACCTGTTGCTCATACTCCTCAGTTTCAGCCTTTCACTATAGACCAAAGGTACCAGAAGAAAAGCACCTAACACGCAGTTCCTATGTTGTCGGATGCTGGATGAGTTTTAACCCAATACTTTTACTCCTGCTCGAGCTGTTTTGTGACTACTTTTAGTCATTATTCCACCGAACAACGGTAAAAATACCTGGGTCTGGTTTTAGGATATGTCGGCTACTCTACTAACCTCTGATGGAGAGTAAGTCATTTTTAAAGATCCGCTCATTTGAAGAGGGCGGGTTGTAATGTTACCCTCTAACAAGTGGTGTCCTCGTCTGTCTGGCTGCTTCAGCCCAATGCTAGTTGGCTAGGAAGCTTGCTAGCGTACTCCGCCTTAGCTAGCGCCGTTAGCTGCTTCTCACTCCACATTGTTAAATGCGAGGGAGATTTTAGCAGCGGGCTCCTGTTGTTAGCTGGGTATCATGGCGGCCGTTCGCAGTTTGCGGGTGTCTGTGAAACCTGAAAGCGCCTCTGACCGCTCGGACTCGGATTCCGACTCGGACTCCGATCGAAATGCCCGGGAAGCGGAGCCGATGGAGGTGGAGGAGGGAGAGCTGGAGTTTGAGTCTATTCCCGTCCGCCGAAGTTTGAAAGAACTGCTGCCGGTAAGTTTAGCTGGAACTACCTCTCTCAGTCCGCGGTGTGTCCTGCTGAACAAGGCGGCAGGAGGTCGCAGCTCGGCCGCTACAGTGCTTGGAGGCGCTGCGTCAGACAACTTTACATTAGCACATGTACTGTAAATTGCTGTGTTTGATGCGTTGCGTATTGACGGTGTTACCGTAAAACAATACATTTACATTTGGGACCAAGGCGTTTATCACGTTTAGTGCTGACTGTAACATAATATAAACGTTAATGATCACGAATTGTGAAGCTCCGGCCCTTAGTGTGTAGCTAACATTGCCTAACCAATAGCAGTCTTGCTAGTTAGCTAATGATAGCTGAGAGCCGCAGGCAGATGTAGCGTTAGCCAGGTTGCTAGCTGTGTTTAATTGTTGATTCAGAGAGTTGTGTAATAGCGCAAAATTATTTATTTAAAGAAAACGATAAAAGAAAACGTTCAGTCGCTTTTTATTGGTGGTACTATGATCAGTATTGTCTTTTATTGTCCAGAATTGACCTGTTTGGCGCTGTCTGTGTCTGACCTTACATGTAACTATTAACGTTACCCCCAGGCTGCTTGCTAAATTCTCTTCCTTGGTTTCCTGAGAGATTTGGCACAACTAGCCAGAGATTTTCAATGTACACCCACAAGTCTATTCCTCTCTCATTACGATAAAATGTTTGCGTTCTACTGATTTAAGTAACATGGCGCTCAAGAATTTGAACTAAAATTGCAGAGAAACATGTTTTGGACACTCGGCGATATAGCATCGGGTATTTAGTGTGAGAAATAACAGGCGCTGTCGCTACCGACATCTAATGTTAGCGAGGTAGCTAGGCTAGCTAAGGTTAGAGTGATTTTGCCTTAACTCTTCTTTCTTCTTTAATGATCGCAATACCCGAACACATGTCCTTCGGCAAAGGTAACCCAAGTTATCTCCGGTGGGATCACGACTAAGGAGACAAGTGGTCGATGGTCGAGACACCATTTTAACTGGTTAAATCGTTAAAATCTTAACCTATTTATTCAGTAAACTGTCAACACTTGAGACTTGAAAGTCTGCCATTAGTATAAGGAGTATATGCCGCATGTATGTAGGTTCACGGTTGCTAAATCCGTAATTGCTCAGTCTGTAATTTAACATACTCAATTCAACGTATTAACATATGTAACTTGGAAATGATTTCATAGCGAAGTGGTTACTACAGCTGCCTATTTTAGTTTCTGCACTGTCTTTTCTTCAGGACACAAGCCGACGATATGAAAACAAAGCGGGCGCCTTTATTACTGGTATTGATGTAACGTCTAAGGTAAGTCTCTCTTGTTTCTGTAGTGAAATGTTAGTTCCTTTAGTTTTGTTTGTGAGTTATGTTCTGATGTACCGTCATTTATTCAGGAGGCGATTGAGAAAAAGGAGAAGAGAGCAAAACGATTTCATTTCCGTGCAGAGGACAATCTTACTCAGAGAAATGTGGTTCTGGACAGAGAGGTGATGAAAAAAGGTAAGTAGTCCACTTGAGCGGCATTTTTGTTTCTTAAGGTCTTATGATGAAGCACTGTTTGGTCTAATGCTCTAATAAAAGTGCTCTTCCTGTTTGAAATTGGTAGAAAAAAGGTCACCTGCTGTAAGCGAACACTTGTTTAGCTGCTGTGTGCCTATTAAAGATCTTAAAATGTGTTTCAGGTTGAACTTTAATCTATTTGATTAGTGCTTAGTTTTATTTTAAAAGCGGATGTAAGTGCAGGTGAAAGTATTTTTTTGTTTTATTAAAAATCTTGCTGTGAATGGCTTAACCTTTTTTCATCTGCATTCACAGACATCATGTAATAAAAGCATGTGAAACACAAACAGAAACTCAAAGATCTGCTAATCATATGCAATTAGTTCTTGTTCCATGAAGTCTGAGATGTTGAGAAACTCTTCCAGATGGGAATTAAGAGTTGGATGACAGTTGAATTGGAATTTTTCCCACTTAGAGATTGAAAAATGACCCAGTTTGCACTTAGGTCATGAGTGCAGCATATGTTGTGTGTCATGTGTCACCTCTAAATTTGTAGCCTATCACTACATATTTATTCACCTTAAGCTAATGGCACTTCAATTAGGGATATGCACAGGTACTTGGTTAACCATTCAAAGTGCTAGTATATTGAATAATGAATAATCCAGAATGTGAATGCTTTTACATGGGCACTTTTTCAAGGATATGTTGTCAAGGTTGTAACTGAGAAGGCAGAGACAGTACTACTTAGTACCTACTGCTTTCTCAGTACCTACTGCTTTCTCTCCGCTGTTGGGTGACAGAATGTTTTGAAATGCATTCCTTGGTGTAATGCTAAATTTTTGTGCTGTGACCTAGAGAGGTAAACCATATCTTTACATTAATTTCAGATAACACCTTTTTTCCTTCTCTGCGTTTAAGCGTATATACGTTCATTAACTCTTACAGATACCCAAATGTCACAATTAGTCAAAATGAACATTTAACTTCCCAACTTCATCAGGGAAGGTGGTCTTTCCTACACAGTTTAAATCTTGTATGCTGTTTCTTGTTACTGTCATTTGGTCTTAATAATATGAAAATTGTTGGGACTGATTCAAAGTTAGAGTCTAGAGAAAATATTACCAGTTTAAATATTGGTTTTGTTAAATACCTAACAGACTTTATGGAGACATGTGGTTTCTTTAATTCAATCTAAATTTATATGCATACTTCCCTTGCACCAATCATTAGATGTCATCTCTCTTAGTTCTTCATTGCAGGGAATGAATGCATACACCCTTACAGCCTTTAATGAAATGTGGGTTGGCCATTGCTAGCAATGAGGAGAAACTATAACTTGCTTTTTTTTCTAATACATGAAAGTCCAACTTCAGATGTCACTGTAGTTGAGTAACTTGATTATTGTGGTTTGCTTCTATGTTCTGGTGAAAAACCTGCAGAATAATTTTAATAAACTTTGTCTTTTTCAATCTTTATAGCTATTCCAAAGATTCGGCTGGAGGCCTTGCACCTTACTGGTGTAGATGACATGAGCACCCAAGATGTGTTTGGTTACTTTAAGGAGTATCCTCCAGCTCACATTGAGTGGATTGATGACACATCTTGTAAGTTCAGTGCCATTTAGTTAGACAATGTTTTTTGCTATAATAGCAAATACATATAGTTAAAAGCACTCTTGTATTAGGTACCATGTAAAACAAAGAATTATCATGCATGTTTTGTTTTTTAGGTAATGTAGTTTGGTTGGATGACATGACTTCAACACGTGCTCTTATTAACATGAGCCAAATGCCTGACAAAGAAGTCTCCAATACTGATGGCCCAAAGACCAGTGACCTTCCTATCCAGAATCAGAGAGGTTAGTCCTGTCAGTCCTGTTTAGTTTTGACTTTTTCATTTATGAATCTGTTTAGCTTTGTCTTTTTTTGATGGAAATTCTCATGTGTTTGGACATCTTTACTGAACATGGATATTTTTCATTTGGTTTTTCAGCTGCTCGAACTCATGGCTCTGATGATGATGAAGAGGAAGGTGAGGTTGATGATGATGTGTTGGAAAAAGCAGATAAAAGCAGCGATGACAGTGAGGGAAAAGCCAGTGAAAGTGAGGAGGAGACAGAGAAAAAAACAGTGCAGGAAAGCTCTGAGGTAAAAGGATCAACAGAGTTGGCATAAATGTTTATAATAACTTGACCCAAGTATTAGTTTGTTTTTTGCTGATGTTGAGCATTTTTCTGGGGTTTGAAGAATGTTCTTTCTGGCCCTCAGACAGACCTGTTCACTCAGGCAGAGCGAGATTCACTGCTCCGAAATGACTTACGGCCCATGACCAAACCCTTTAAAGGCAACAAGCTGTTTCTGCGCTTTGCGACACAGGGTGAGAGAACACATTAGCCCTGTACTTTATGCCACGCTATGGCTTTCAGTAGCTAATATTTAACTTGCCTGAAAAACAGTAATATGATATGACAACCTAATGCTTAAGTGCTCATTAGTACAGATGCTTTAAATCAGTACTGTGTTGTTAATTAATTGTCTGGGGTGATGTAGCTAATGTCTGCTTTCAACAGATGACAAAAAGGAGTTGGGTGCAGCAAGACGGAGTCGGTACTACATGAAATATGGCAATCCTAACTACGGAGGCATGAAAGGCATCCTCAGTAATTCTTGGTAAGAAAAAAATATTTATTGTTCAACACTGAATTTTGAAGTGCTGATCATTTGTAAAGATTTATTAGTCATGTGTTGATTATGCTTTTGGTAGAACACTACTTTTGAACATCTGAAAACGGTGACGCTTTATTGAGTTGTCCATTTTAGATAAAACAAACACTTAACGGACTCCCAGTAGCATGTGAAAAACATATAGGGGTGAGGATTATGTTTTGAGTTGAGGTTTAAGGTTGTGGTTGTGGTTAGGTTTTGGTAAGGTTAGGTTTAGCCTAATGAAAGTATATATTAACAATACATCTACTTAATGTAACTAATGAATCCACAGTACAACTACAAGATACTTCAATGTATTCAGATGCTGCACTACTTCACTGATATGTTATGTTACAAGATAATCTGTTAAGAGTTTATTAATCTATAAAGGACCACTTCAAATAAAGTGCTAATTGAGTTATGAGTATAAGATATTGATATATTTGATTGATAATTGATATTATGTGCAGAAATTAGGTTTTATAGTTTTACTGTAGGTAAGCTGTTGTTGAACTAAACATATATTAGTAGTTATTCTTAATCAGCAGTCCATTCATGATTTTTTTTTTTTTCTTTTCTTTTCCTGTAATCCACTTCTTCAGGAAACGTAGGTTTCATACTCGAAGAATCCAGCGTGATGTTCTAAAGACCAAAAAGACATTAATTGGAGACAGTATGGGACACACACCACCCTACACACACAGACATTCAGGTATGAAAAGTCATATTTGAGGATGGTCATACAAGTGTGATGGATTTTTTTGGCTGACTATTAGATTCATGTTCTCTGGTATTTGATATGACATCTCATTAATCAATCCCAGAATGTAGAAAGATCTTTTTTTTTGTGTAACGTCACTTTAACAAACTCGTGGCATCTCTATTTTCAATAAAAGCTGATCTGGTGAATCTGCCAGAAGAGCCAATAGAAGAAGAAGAAGAAGAAGAAGAGGAAGAGGATAGAGAGGAAGACATGGATGCTGATGACCGAGTCGTTGAGTACAGAGATCGGGGAGACAGAGAGCGCAGGTCACGAATTGGGGAAGGGGGACTGCGCAGTCGTTTAGGAGGCTCCTCATCAGCATCTTCAGATTCAGATGAAATGGACTATGATTTGGAGCTGAAGATGATCTCGATGCCTTCACCTAAAAAAAGCATGAAGATGACCATGTATGCTGATGAGGTTGAGAGCAACCTCAGAAGCCTCCGGTAAGTGAATAATTGTTGGACAGATGTTTTCCTGAAATCTTTTGACATTCGATGATTATTGTGATCTACCAGAATCTTTCAGTTATTGCTGCTGCTGCTTCTTATTGACTTCTTATGCCTTATTGACTTCTTTCTCTCCAGAAATTCCATTCGGAGTGATTCAGGCTCATCCAGTAGCAGTGTAAGGAGTCGCATTGGTAGTGGTGCGGCTAAATCTACCTCAGAGAAGGTTACGGATGTCAGGCAGTTACTGGAGGAGAAAAGGCAGGGAACCTCTCATCAGAGAACACCCCCTCTTGTGGCCTCCAGTGGAAAGACAGGTGAGATTGATGTCTATTCATTCAAACCTCCTTTTGAACCAAGGGGTTTTCACCAAATATCCATTTTACTAAGTAAGCAACTATAGACATGATAATGAAAGATCATAGATTGACTGCCCACCTTATGAAAGGCATATGAACAAGAGCTGAACAATTAATTCTTTTTAAATTAAAATCACAGTTTGAAAGAGTGACATTTTCAAATCACAATTCTACATTATTCACAGTTGTCTTAACAAGCTTTAGGTGGAGAAATGTAACCTTAATGCTGAACCTGTGAACAAACACATTCAGCGTTCAAGCCTCAAGTGTTAAGAAATGGATGTGCTGGTCTTTATGGCCAACAAAAAAGCTGAAGCTTAATTTAAATAAAATAATTGCATTTAAATCACACCAACAATATAGGTCAGAAAATAAATCACACAAGGTTTTCCACAGATTGTCCAACACTATCATAGTGCTAAATAATTACAACAATAAGGGGAGGAAAATAAGCAACTAAAAATGTTGTCTCAGATTTTCTTAGCATTTGATTCCTATTTTGGCATTTTCTTCTCATTGCAGATGTGAGACAAAGGTTGGGGAAGAGACCACATTCTCCTGACAGACAGCGCTCTGTCTCTCCTGTCCCCCAGAGAAACACAGCCCCTCGTAGAGAACCTCTGACAGATGTTCACAGCAGACTCGGGGTGACTAAACAAGAAACACGAGGCCTCTACTCAGAATCATCCAAAGACAAAAAGTCAGGTAAGGTTAAAAGTAATACATCTTCAGTTTTGTCATGTTCAAATAAACTTTTGTTGTTTTCTGTCTTATTTCTTTCTACTGCACACACACTTTCTCAATCTGCCCTTGCTTTAATTTGTCTTAGGTGGTCTGTGGAGCCGATTGGGACCATCTAAAGATGGTGAAGGCGATCGTAAGCTTTCTGGCCGGTTAGGGAGCAGTGCTTCCCTCTCGCGGGGAACCCGGCAGCGGGATGAAGTGGATTCTGATGGAGTCGATGATTGTGATGATGAAGATGATGATTCTCAGCTACAGAAGATGTGGGGGGCCATGATCAAGCAGAAGGAGCAGCAGTCCAGCAAAATGAAGAAAAGTCGACTTGATAACCTCCCCTCACTGCAGATCGAGATCAGCCGAGACAGCAGCAACGGCTCCGACAGTGACTCCTGAGAAAGAACGAAGGACTGAAACTAGAGTTGGTGGAAGAGGACGAAAAGAGAGCAGAGAACATCTGTTGCTGACAAAACCCTCACAAGTATAGATATCTTCACTCTCCAGCCCTAGTCCATATATGGATCCTGGTGACATCCTTCCTTGCTCTCTCTCTCTTTCCATATGTACTTAACTGACTTGACTCAGAAAGAGACTTTTCCCCTAAAAGAAGAGGAATACTGGAGTAGTTGTTTAAAGAAGGGTCAAGGAAGAATCACTGTCCCCCCCCCCCCCCCTTTTTTTTTTTTTGGTCTTTCTTTGAAAGAAAATGTTGTAATTGGTTGTGGTATCTTAACACCTCTTCAGGGCCCATATGTGTTTTATGGTGATTGCACCAGGTTGAAATTTACAATAGATCTCATGGCTTGGTAAAAACTGAAAAACAAGCAATGTCATGAATTGTCTATGGGCGGTACTTTTTGTGGTGACTATGCTGTCAGTGAGGACTTTTTTTCCGTTTTATATGAAGACTGATCGCTAATTATAGAAATCATTGGGTTATTAATATGGAACAGAATTCTGGGCTTCTGCATCTTTTTCCCCTGGTGCAAGCCACATTGAAAATGCATTGGAGCCAGGTTGATCAGTACTGTGTTGTAAATTCAGTACTGGAAATGGTGCACAATACTGTAGCCAATCAATATTATGGTCGTGTTTCCTAAAAATGAATGGCCTACATTCCCAAATGTGGTCAGTGAGTTCAACATGCAAGAGCATAGGAAAAAAGTATATTGTATGTGAAAATAAACATTTTTTACATAATATTATGAAATGTGCCATTTATTTCTTGGACTCTAATTGAAGGAATAGCTTTTCAGCCTATTACCGGAAGTGTGTAGTAACACATTATTTTTACTCTGTTACATTTCCTTTTGATTTCAAATGATAGTACTTACATGAAAGTATAATTTTGAGAAAGATTATTTGCTCAGTTACGTTTTATTGCTTTTAGATTCATCCCTATTTGTTTAAGTTGTTTGGAAAGGTACTTGTATTTGGGTCATTATTTAATTGTAGAAAAGAATACTTGTATTGCTTTAGGCTACTCTGCCCACCTCTGAATAGAACTTCAAGTTCAGTTCGTTCTCAAGTATTTCGTAGATAGACTGGACTTTTATTTTGAAGTGTGGTTTTCAGACTAAAAGTCCCGACCGAAGACTAAACGGAAATTAGTGTGTGCCCGACCTCCTCGCGCTGCGCTAGGGAAAGCTTTCCAGCAGTTACTGGCTGTAACTGAACTTAGAACCGTATTAAAACATGTACAGGCTACTGTGTATTTATTGTTCACGTGAGTTCACTGCAGGCGTGTGGTGTTTCGCTGTCTGAGATGAGAATATTCAGAGCTAAAGATTAGACAGCAAACTAAGCTAGCAGTAACGGACGTAGCTTCATGCTGACTGGTGCTAATTTGATCTCGGTGGGAGCTCGGAGTTTATTTTCCATTTAGATACAGATCGCGCTAGCTAGGTCTCGTTTGCTGGCGAAATGTGTAGCTAAACGCACCAGCATCGCGAAATGGAGAGCAGAATACCGGTTGCGATCATTTTGAACTTTTTGCTAATTAGGGTGAAGGAGTCGAGTAGTAGTTAATATGTAGTTGGTGAAAGTCGCTGTCAGGATGCTACAGGTGCCCTACGGTTCTCTTGACCGTGATAAACCTCTCATCCGCCTGCCTTTCACCTTCTTCGCTGTTGTGACCGTCTGTCTGCCGTTGCTTGGACTCATCACCTGCATTACGGTTTCGCTTCTGTATCACTATAATGAAGCCACCTATACCCACTGTCAGGTGTGTACGCCAAGTATAGGCCGGTCCGCACTGCAACGTTAGTGAGTAAGAGTTTGGCTTCAGCTGTAAGAGACTAGCTTTCAAGCCTAATGTTACTGACCAGGCGTAATTCTGTTGTGGTAGCTAGCATTGCGCGCACATAGCTTGTGTATTCTCAACAAAAAGCATTGCCAACAGAAAGGGACGCCACGTTTAGAAATGGCTATAAAACTCGATTTTGCACGGCACAGTTATTTCATTCAAGATGCACATTCTGCACTAAATCCACTTCAACAATTATTCTCTTATGCGCTTGATCTAGTTCTTTAAATATGGACAACAGCCACAATATACTCAAAAAAGCATATTTTGTATTTTAAATTTGATCACAAAATGAAAAATGTCATATTGCCCACTTCCAGTGTAAAGACTTCCCAGAAGAGTAGAGGCTGTTACTGCAGCAAAGAGGAAAAAACGTCTTTTTATCCTTTATTTCCAAAGAGATGTTAACATTTAGACATACGGTGTGCAGTGGCAGCAGTGATGGCCTGCCTGCTTCATTTGGTCAACATGCAGCTAAGCTATTAGTGCATCTTTTAAAAGAAGATTTTTCATCCCAACAGTCTTTCATAACTACTGTGTGGCTTCTCTTTTACAGGTCCACAACTACCTCCCATCCATCAGTGCGGCCATTAGCCTCACACCAGAACGCTATATCTGGCGTTTCTGTATCGGCCTACATTCTGCCCCACGCTTCCTGGTGGCGGCAGCCTACTTCAGCTTCTACCGAGGGCGCTTTGGTAGGCAGCTCATAGACCAGCTGCTGAGCATCTTCACTCTCCTCTGTGCCCTGAGTGAAAATGCAGGACTGCTGCTGCTCACCTATGTCTGCTCGACTGAAACATACAGTGAGTGGTTCTGTATCCAGGTCCTGAATTCAGTTTGCTGTAAAAAAAAAAAAACGTTAGAGGCGATGCTCAGCCATTTTCTTTGTGTATGTTGTAAAATACTTACTGTCCCCTGTCACATATTTAATCTACATTTAGAGTTTAACGATACACAAATTTTCAGATTTGATACGATTTTTTATTGAGTTGATTTGATTTTCGACAGTTTATTACTAAAAATAATTATATATTACCACGAGTGATCTGGCTCAGAAAAGCACAAATTTTATTTCCAAAAAACAAAACATTAGAAAGTAGCAATAGGTTATTGTACAATGTAATTTAATGATCTTACAAAACAAATACTGCCCATAACCAAGCTGTAAATAATACAGTAATAGATGGATGAATCCAGATGTCTAGTTTTGATCATTGACAGTGGTTTCCACAAAAGACAGCAAATGCTAGACCCTCAGGACAGACTGAGGAGCAGCCTAGGGACACAATTGTAATACAGTTTTAAATTTTAACACAGTTTTTAATCAGAGCCTCAAGATGAACACTGGAGTGACTTTCTTGAGATTTTCTTGAAAGTTAGGATTAAGAAGCAAGCTGTTTACCAGCTAACATTAGTCAGACTCCAGTCCTTGTGGGCTACAGCACTGCAGACCTCAGTGGTCTGTCTTTATAAAACACCCGATTCAGCCCTCAACTGATTAGCAAGTCCTTTGTTAATTGGGATCATAACTTTAGATGAGGGAAAGTGACAATCTCAGCAGAGTTTCATCCTAGAGGGAACCTAGTTTGACATGCTTGTTTTAGGCATTAAAAGGCAAATATTGGCAGAGTATTATGTTTACATACAAAGAAGATAGTATAAAGCAGTAAGTTTTTACATGATTTATAGCCTATTGCTCAAAGTAGTCCCAAACTCATTGTTGGCCACTCATGCTGTTTGACAGGCTAAATGCGCTTATATAGGCTTCCTCTCTTTATACAGATAAGAATTTGCCAGGAGACTATAGAAACAGCTGGCTGATGGGGTTTATTTTCTGTTGGTTCACAGGTCTTCATAAGAATGGCTTTATTGTGTTCATTGGGAGCTCCCTGCTCCACATGATGTGCACCTGCAGGCTGTGGAAGGTGATTACGAAGTATACTGTTAGTGCTGAGGTAATGTAACTTTCCTTTATTCTTGAGTTTGGTCAACTGCATTTGTTCTGTGATCCTGTGATCAGCAGAGGGCACTGTTTTCACAGCCTACTTTGCACCTGTAGTCTTATCTATTGCTAGATCAGTGCAAATATGCCTAATTGTTCTTCTCATCCGTTTCTGTTCTACTCAGATGAAGATGTTAGCAACTGAGTATATACAGTTTGTCTTAAAGTAAAACTGAAATGAAAGCTAAAACTATTAAAAAATAAGTATGCTTGGAATCTGAAAAGCAAAACTAAAAATGAAAATAACCACTACCAATAAAATACTCTTTTTTGATGGTGGATTATAAATGCACTCATTGGATATTTTTATTGATTTAACAAAATAAACATTTTTGTTTAAAGTATAAGTAAAATTGACGTTTTTACATTTTCTTAAAAATATTTAAAGACTGAACTGATTATGTAAACAGTGAACTGAAGGCCTCCAAAATATTCAGTGAGAAGGGCTAAATACATTATAAGGTCACTTTACAATAGGGATTCAATTTTTATATTCATGTTTATAGTAATTATTTTCATACAGCCTCATAAGTGCTTAATATTTCAAGTTATGTAATTTATTAATTATGAGTATGGCTGGGGGTTTGCACAGGCCATATTATAATATAGAAATAAAAACTACATTGGAACAGCAAAACAGTTGCAAATTTGACCTGCTTCAGATTTTATTTTGTGTTTGTAATTATTGGATTGTGAAATATTCAGTACCATTATTTAAGTGTATTGGTTTGTTTTATCGTTTGTACATACAGAACACTACAGTGATTGTGCTCAAGTACTTGAACTTTTTAAGCTGCATTTATACATTTATTTAATGTTCAAAGTTTTGACTTGCCCGTGGCATGATAGCATATTAACTGTGATCATGAGAGGTGTAGCTGTATCTGTGAACTGGGAGTGGATGTGTTGGAGACCGCAGTGGCTCTTTATTTTAAGGCTGTGAAAGTGCACTTGCAGCATATGTGTAATGTACATGTGCAAGGGAAGTGGTTTAGATAGACTGAGCTTTTACAGAACCTGTCGCCAGCTGCTTGCACCACTGCAAGTTGCAGAGGAGAAGTGGTGAAACGTTCAACGATTTCTACTCCCTCCTCGTCTTTCTGAGGCTGGCCTTTCTTCTTTTCTAATAGCATCTCTCAGTTTCCTTCTCTTTGTCCTGTCTCTGAAACAGGAGATGACATCGTACCGCTACAAGGTCCGCCTCTTCCTCTTCAACATTGGCTTGTGTTTACTTGCTGGCTACTTCTTCAGGCGCCACAACAAGCATTGTGAACCAGGAAGTGAGTACTCTTAGCCATCTTTGCCACTTTTTCTGGTTATGAATCATCTGCCCTTATTTAGGACAAGAAGTGTCCTGCTGCTGAAGCATCATGGAGAGGACCACCGTATAGAAACCAGTGAACTGGGGCCCAATTCTGTCTTAAAAGAATCTGAATTGAATCACAGATCATATTCAGATTTTTAAGTAATCTCTCTTATATAAGCTCTTTAATGTAAAGTAAACTCATGCACACCCAGAGACATTATACAATTGGGTAATTTGGCACAGCCCACCTTGAAGTACTCCAGTTAATTCCAGTTAATTTTTTTTATGAAATACTGAATTGGTACATTGCTGGTGAAAAATAAACAGTACTGCTACAAGCACTACTGTGTACAATAACTGGCACAAAGAACACCTATTAGATGAGGAAACATGCCTGTGGACTTAACAAACTGTGCAGAGAGTGGGCTACATTTAGATTTACTACTTTTGAATGACAACATAATGTAGGCTAAAGAAGGCAAAAATCAAGATGTATTGAGAGTTATTTAATTGGCATCTTGGCACCCTGACTATCTGCTAGTAGATTTAAGTTGTAGCTATATATTAGGGTTGGGCAGTGTGACAATATTGTATCATTGTTTTGATAAATAATGCCACAGATTTTTTTTGAGCCTGTCGGCGACACTACTAATGCACTGATATTGACCTTGTTAAATGGATTGGGTGTTAGCCTGATGTGTCCAGACCACTATTGATAAAGTCTCTCTAACATGGAAGTGTCTCATTTCAAAATGTCAGATTTTCGAGTAATTTTGAGATGATGAGATGATACTTGAGAAGTCTTTGTTGATCATTTGAAATAAATAAATTAGAATAAATTAAAATAAATTAGATTATTATGGTTAAATATGAAACACATGTCCAGTGTCAAATCTCATTTAAAAAACCCATAATTACCTACATTTCTTAAAATGTATAAATCATATTTGGAATCAACTCTTCAGTTGCAACAGTATGTTGTATGTGGTTTACAGATTTTTAAATTGAATAAGTAAAAAATATTGGATATATTGGATCAGTACTTGATATCTGTTGATATAGGTGTAGAAATAGTATTGGGATAAAAATTCATACCTACTTCTACTCTTGAAAACACATTTAAACTTTTTTTCTGCACTTTAAATGACTCTAGACTTTATATATCTTTATATGTATTAAAATAAATCATTTACTGTTCTGTTTTGTCACTATTAAATCAATAATAAGTCCTCTGAAACGTTGCCAAGTGTTTTTGTAGTTTGGTAGTTGATAGACTGTTTTAGTAGTGACACCTTTACCTTATTTTGAGCAGAACCCAAGCATACTACCCAGTAAATGACTAGCAAACAAAGATTTAAACAGTTATACACATCCATCCATCCATCCATCCATTTTCTAAGCCGCTTCTCCGTCAGGGTCGCGGGGGGGTGCTGGAGCCTATCCCAGCAGTTTAAAACACAAAGTTTTTAGCTACAGTAAGAATGTATTATGGTAGGGACAGCATAACATATTTTGTTTTGTTTGTTTAAACCTTAAACTCATGATATTTTTTATCTTCATTTTAAAATGATGATTTTATATAATATTTGGCTTGTTACTTATTTTAGTGGATGCCTTGGCTTTAAACATGCCATAAAAATCATTGTAAATATATGTCTGAACGTGAATTAAAAAAAAAAAAAAAAGGTTTCATTTTACTGTAGGACTGCAGCTTGAATTAATTCAATATCATGGTCTGTGCAACAAAATATGTTACCGTGTAAGTTGTTTCTTATTGTCAGCTAAGTCAAGTATTCGTTTAATCGTTTAATTTCCTCAAGCTTACTTGATTTATTTAGTGAATTTTAGAATCTCACTGACTTTGGTCGACAGTAGCAGTTTTGAGTTTCTGCATTCCTTCTGAGGCTTTAACACTGGTAACTGTGTGGTCCTACACTGTGCAGTTTACACATTAGTTTCACAGATGTTCCAGAATATTTAATGGTGGCTACTGTGTGATCAGTCTTAAGAAGCTTAAGTTGATAAACACATCTAGGAATTGCCACAAATTGTAGTGTTGTTTCTGATATTGGATCAAGTGTTCGACAAAAAAATATTCACAGTGCTTCCTGTAGATCCCGTCTTCAGAGCGTGTCCAGCATTATTTCAGACATTTCTGATAGCCTTAGGCTTTAGTGCTTTGTAATCATCAATGATTCCAAACTATCTGAAAACCTGGAGACTGATTTTGATTCATTTCTCTTTTCTTTTCTTAGTTTACACATTATTCGCACTATGCGAGTACCTGGTTGTTCTCTCCAACATGGCCTTCCATATGACTGCCTTCTGGGACTTTGGAAGTAAAGATGTTATGGTGGCAACTCCACCAGAGGGCAAGCACATCTGACTATAGAGAAGATAAAAAAAAACCATTACCGTGGGAACCAAAAGAGCTCCAAGGTTAAATACCCAAAAAGGCCGGTCTTGTGATAAAGATGTTGTGATCGAGTGGGCGTGGCATGTTTGTGTATTTTTGTCTTTGACTATGTTTATAAAATTCCCAAGTGTACCTGATTGAATATACAAATTAATTAATATTGTTGATAAACATTCTTTGCTGTATCAGTGATGTGCTGTATTTACAGTGTTTATGCACAGATTGTTGATATTTTTTACCTGGAACATTTACAAGTTTAGGAAAACTTTTATTTACTTGATTCCACGTCTAACTTCTATGACTTGATTAGATCTCATAACTGCAAAATTATCTGTTCTCCATGCATCCTAATGCACACACCAGGGCTGTAGTCTGGATTCCAGGTGTTGCGGTTTCTGTGGATGTTCGTAACTGACCACTCATTGCCCCAGTGCGTCACATGTTGAACCACAACAGGAATCCATGTTTACTAGAAAGTTATAACAACCCAAGTAGATTCTGCTAGTTAAGCCCTCTGTCCTCCACAGAGAAGAATTATTCCAGTTTTGGGCTCTATAGAGGAGAACTGGAGAGTAGCCCAGTAGAAGCACAAAAATATAGACATTTTGGTCCCGAATCTTGTTTTCACTACTCCTGTGTAAATCCTTTGCATTTAAATCAAACTTTCTCTGTAATACATATCTCATATTTGTGAGTTTCCGAGGTGTAGCAGTCGCAGATGAACTATGACAGTGGATTGTATTTTAAATTCATGTCAATCACAACCATCACTGCCAGTGCATATATTAAAGTACTTAACATTGTCATGCATATCAAAACTGATTAATAATATAGCTAATAAAATGCCATTGTTGTTTAATTTGTTTGTATTTAGTGTTGTGAATCACTGATACTAACTAATATAGCTTTCCATTTCTATACTTTATTGGCAGTTTTAAAAAGTTATGAATTTGGAGATGTGGACAGATATACAGATTTCAGAAAGTACTCTATAGATCTTTAGAGTTTAATAGATATTGCGATATGATGAAATTTGCACAGAGATTAAGTATGATCATCATTTGAGAATTTAAAAATATTTCTTGATGTCAACCATTCTTTAAATGTGTGAGTATCAAAGTGCTTCGCTTCCTGTGTAAGTTCTGTCACAGTGAGGTAATTCTGGTAATTCTTATGTACCAAACCTCCTCAGATCAGTGTAAAATAAAATTCTGTGTTCCAACATGTCCATAAGCATGTAAGTAAAGTTCTTGAATGGGAAAAACCTTTAAATGGTAATGAACCTTCACATTATGTGTCTAGGTTTTGTAAAAATGTAAAAAACGCCTCTCCTTTCAAATAATTGTTCTTTAACTCACTTTTTATTGTAGCCATAAAATGCATTTTCCACTCGTTTTTTTAGGTCCCTCAGTTTGTGTTCCTTTGCTTTCACAGCAGCCGAGTTACTGTCCTGTTTTTATTGTGATGTACATGATATGTAGAAAGCTACAGTCGTGCTGTTTATCTCGGCATGACTGTCTTTGTGGAGGGGTGTGAATTGAGATTCTATCTCTTCCCCATTCACATCTAACAGCAGATATGGGGGAAATATATTTTATTTGATTATAATAATTAAAAGACCCTAGTAATTATTGATTCCACCGGCAGATTGGCTCCTAGGGGGTTTGTGGAAAGAGGCTGTAGCTCCACTTCATTGAAAGTTTCAGGAGGGAATTAAACATTGGTTTTCATTGCTCTAATAACCCTCTTTAACCCCTTTGTTTCTAAGACTGCACCTCACATTTTATGGCTCTGCACGTCTTTCCATTATTACATAGCTATAGGATTAAGACAAGTGAATACAAATTGTTATAGCAGTATCACAAATTGTGAAATGATAGTACTGAAGTACTGAAAATGAAAGTAAGACTTTAAAAACTGTTAGGAAGCTATATTTATTTCTAGGAGGATTTAAATTTCATATTTTATAATTATTATTACTATATCGCTGTAATTATTTTATATGTAGTAGGGTAGAGGTAAATGAAACCCAGTATGCCTGTTAGAATTGCATCTGCTTCAGTACATCCTCCTGATGATCACAAAACATGACATAGCAGAACAATAATGTATTCACAGTGTGTTTACCTACTGCCTGTTTATT
Source organism: Pygocentrus nattereri (assembly GCF_015220715.1). Lineage (NCBI taxonomy): Eukaryota > Metazoa > Chordata > Actinopteri > Characiformes > Serrasalmidae > Pygocentrus > Pygocentrus nattereri. The sequence goes on from NC_051226.1 coordinate 18,445,579, forward strand.
ACAGGATTACTGTCACAACCAATAAGCTTCAAGTTTACAGTTCCTCCACATGGCAGGTAAACAAATGAATGAAACTGCCGGGACAAAGGATCCCTGTTATCACCTGAAAAACAAATGGACTGAGAGCTCATTTGACTGTCAAATAACTGGTCGGCCGATGGAGGGCTAGTGAACACTATTCTCATTACAGTGAGGGATGTGCTAGTGCATAAATAGACATAAGACGTGTACATTTGTCATTGTAGAAGAACTTATTTATTTTTTTAATGGAAATTGTATACAAACCGAAATACAAACCTCCACCCATAATGGACACAGGCAAGTCTGTCTCTGTCCAAAGAAAAGTGGGATGTTGAGGGATGTGGACTGCCAAATAATGGCAGCTTGTTTATTTACTCATGAAGAGGGACAGAGATGAAGGAAGTGGGCATACAGAAGTGCTCTTGGGGGGAAATTCCTCCATTGGTCGATTCCCACAATTGATCATTGACCTCTTTTGCACTCCAATCACAAAAAGGCCTAAGCTGATAAGATTCAAGCAGTGACAGTAACACGGATGCTGTGAAATTTCCCCCTAGAAAAACTAGCAAGTGCAAGTTTCAGTAACAGTTTCTTTGGGTAGTACACTGTAGATGCATTGTAGACGCTCACTTTGTCTTAGAAGGAATAGTTTGTCAAAAAATCAAATTTACACGGTTTTCCATTCACCTCAAATGCAGTCGATCAGACACGTTTGGTGTCTATATTGTTCTACTTTAGTTTATACTTGGAATTGTTAACATCACCCAAAGTGTTACTTAAAGTGGTACTTAAAACTTCTCTCAGCTTGAATAAACTGTACTTAGGTCATAATTTAGGCCATACAGGCAGGTTGATACAGGTATGACTTACTATGAAACATGAACTTATGATGAACAATAAAAACGAAAAGAAATCTAGAAGGCAGCCATTTATGATATCCAGAATCACTGGTTTTCTGAGCATAATTTGGTATCATCCTGTGCAAGATGACCAGAGACGGTGCTAAGGGAATTCACAACACAGACACACTGTAGAGACATATGTAGAGAAGCTAAGCGAGAAACTCAGAAAATCAATGTAATGCCCAGTTATGAATTTGATGAACATATTTTCTGAACAAATGAGCTTCAATATCATATGAGCTGGAACCTGATGAAACACATGAAGAAATACATCAGTTGGATGTTGGACCCAATCAGTGACTCCTGGAACCACCTCCTAGCTACTTAGGGCATAACAGTAAGTGGGGCACAATGAATATGAAAGTAAACAGAGGGGGGCCCTCTGTAAGAATTTATTTGGTGTAGCTGTAGCTTTGAGCATATCCTGCTGGAGACATTCCTTGTAATCATCAGGTGAAAAATGTGCACCACATAAGCAGAGACTTTGCATGGTAACTTTATTGACTGTCTCTTGCTAGTTCGTGGTCTAAACACCACAAGGGACACGTGTCTGCATCAGTTTCTTTCTTATGTTTGTACGCAATGGTACGCCTGTTTTGTAGGTTTTTTGTTATTCAGTATGCAACTACTACACTAACCAAGCCTTAGGTATTACTGTGTTCGCACTGCGAACCAACATAGTGACTTTTTACAAAACCCCCTTTGCACCCCAGCCTCCCAGAGTTTGAAGGCAGAATAGTGCCGGAAAGCGAGACGTTATGTGGATGATATTTACACATTTCGACGTATTTACACATTTATGCTGAATTTATGAACGAAGGTCTATCCATACCTTTTTTTCAACGAATTTTTAAAAACAGGTTTATATAGCTTAGAGGGTAAAAATTTTGACGTGTATTTTTGGAAAACGTTTGGGTGACTATTGACTACCAGTGTTTGTTAGCGTTGCTAGCCTAGCCGTTCTAGCTCAAAAATAAAGAAGCAATATTTGGATGCCATACATGTCTCAGCTGATTAGTTGCACTAGGAATAAGTGGAACATAATGTAAATGAGATTTTTTGCCAAACAATTCCTTCATCTAATATTTAACTTTCCTTTAATCTTAATTCTAATACTCACTGTAGCTCTAACCTCAGCTCAAAACCTAAACCTTAACCCTGACACTATTGTTAATCACTAGTTTCACAAGATGGTTTGTTAATAATTAGATTATTTGTATGTAAACTATAGAAGAACAACAAAAAAAGTGTGACAATTTCAGTATGAAGACACTTTTTATGTTCACAGCTTCATCACTGAACGCGAGGGCATGAGGCCAAGAGAAAGACAGAGAGAGAAGAAACAAAGAAGGAACAGAGAGAAGTAACAGAAAGAACAAAGTTGTGCAGCACAGAGGGAAGTAGCCCAGATATTACAGTACGTCCGTTCCCATTCCGTTCCTCTCCTGTGTTAAATGTTGTGTTGGTAACAGTTTGATAGGGAAATCGGAGAGCAGCATGTGGGTCTATTTAAATATGTCAGTATCGCTGCTTCCTCTTTCAGTCTACACACTCATCTCTGGCACAACACGGTCACTACATGACTCAGTGGATAAAACCTTGCACACTTCATAGTCATTCATGCAAGAAACTGTTTGTTACTGTTACTAATTGTAAACAGTTACTAAATTCAGTATTTTATGCTTTAATACACTATAGTCATTTTTTTCTATTAATATATGTATATATCTATATTTATCTGTATTGTCACCATAGAAAAAACCTTATACATATTTTTGCCAGTAGAACACTGTATAACATGAGAATAAATACACATAAACATAGACATTAGAGCAATATTTTCCAAAAAGTATTTAATATAGTTGATATCGTTCGTCATCGTTAGAAGAACACAGGTTTGGTTCCAGAGCTCTCCCCAATGCCTCCATCCACGGTTCAAATCCACGAGCAGCACTCCAGCACACTACTACATGATAACTGCAATTCACGTCTGCAACTGCATATATATATATATATATATATATATATATATATATATATATATATATATATATATATATATATATATATATATAAAATAAAATTTACACTCTGTACACTTTGTCAACTCCGTTTACCATATAGAAGCACTTTGTTGTTCTATAGTTACTTTGTTAGCTTCCCTTTAACTACGTTATTGAGAAGGTTAGAGTCTGTGGTGACAGTGAATTCTGTGTGGCCTTCATTTTACAAGGTATGATATAAAAGCTGTGCTTAATTTATTTGCATTAAAAAGACATTTTAAACAGGAATTCATCTGAAATTAAGATGAATAAATTACAAACATTTAAACGCTGTACATGTAATTCACATTAAAGCTTCAACAGACGATGGGGGAAATGAGAGTTAAGATGATAAAGGTGCCTTTGACGTGGAATTCTTCTGTAATGTAAATAATCAGAGTAAGTTGTATAGGCATTGCAGTTGAGGCAGACCAGGCGTGGAGTTGTTGTGAAGGGTAGGATTGGCGCGGAAGTGTGTGAAAACATAAACCCTTCCCTGCTCTGTTTCCAGGAGGAGGATTACTTCCCATGGAACGCCACAACATGCCGTGGTCACTGCCTGAGGAAAAGACAAGCTTTTCTTAGCTGCTAAGGCTGGATTGTTTATCAGTGACACAAGTTTGTTCTGTGTCCGGCTTCACTGGACTGAGGGCCTTTTGTCTCTAGTGCTCCATACATTCAGGAGCAAGTACAGCGATGTAAAACCTTATTGTGTCTAGGTTGAGCAACATGTCTTAAGCATACAATAACTCAAAATTCAGGAAATAACAATGGAAATGCATTATATAGAGCAGATTCGCCCTTGCATCTTCTTTGCATGTACTTACAGATATTCTAAATATGTTATGCATTATTTCCCTGATATTGCATTTCACCTAATATTGGACTACAGGAGAATCACCTTTGTAAATACTTATTGCATTTGATACCATGACATTTTGTGATCAGCCAAAGTAATCAATTAATTTGAGCATGGTACCTCAGCAATGTAGATGAACAGTTGAACAAAACAACAGTATATGAAAATAAGCCAAAGAAAACACTTCTAAATAGCCATTCTATTTAAGTGGAATTCTCTCTGTATGAGTTTTATTATTTACTCCATGCCTTGAAATGTTAAACAGTGGTGTGCACATTTTCTTCTATACGCTGTTTCAAAGGGAAGATATTCATCCGTTAAATGTAGAGCCAGAGGCAGATACAGAATCTGATGTAATATTATCAGATTCAGCTCAAACTATTCAATCAAAATTCACAAACCATGTTAGCAAGTTCTTAGGATTTCTCACTGCTGCAAATAATGGCTACTGCAAGTCCTTAAGAGCTTTATTTTGTCCGTCCACAGAGAGTACACTCATTTTTAGAAAAAGCGTGTCACTTCATTTGCTGAAAGGTTGATTTGGAGATGTGTTTGTAGCTTCAAATTCACAGACACAGCTCAAGCAGTTAACATTTGTCAGTAATGAAACATGCTTAAACACTGTATTTAAAGAAGAGGTGGATAACATGGTTGAAAACATAACATCACAAAAGTTTACATTTTCTTGATACATAACATGCATCATGATATTTAGTTTTTCTGAAGTTTGATGAAACAGCTACAGGAAAACACTATCAAAGACTACAGTGATTTTTAAGCGAGATCTCACACTGCTCTAAACTGAATTAAACAGGTCTAATTATGTACTCTTTTTAATGAAACACACTGTTTTTCATCATTTTGAAGTACTGACAATATTGATGATATCCTTGGGAAAAGCATTATGTGATATGATTTCTAACTATAAATATCATCTCACTGCCCACACCTAATGTATACCATTAATTTTCATATATACTGGAATCAAAAATTTATATACATCAGTTCACAAACACTTTAAAAATAAAGGTCCCAAAAAGGGGTTCTTTGCAGTGATGTCATGGAATAACATCTGGTTCCTTTTGGCATAGTTCTTGAAGAACCATTTTGGTAAATGAGATGTATGAGTGTAAAGAACCTCTATACAATAGAAAAGTTAATTATATTATGTTTTTAAGCCATGCATCCAAGCCATGGACTATGTAGGAACCTTTATTTTTATGAGTTAATAGGTAATAAAGTTTCTCAGGGTTTTTAAAGCATTATTAAATAAATAAAACCACCTTAGGACACATGAGTGTGGCCTCGTTTAGCCTGCTGTGATACTGTGAGCTAATTCCAAATTAGTCAAGATCTGAAAGCGAGAGACCTTTTCTAATTGTAGCTGCTTCACAGCTGAGCTCCACCCAAACTTGTGGGGAAACAGTGAGTGTGTAGAATGGAGTGTGATGCATGCTGAAGCCTCTGCTTCCTGAATGGATTGCCAAGATGCTGTTTCCCCCACCATAAGGAAGTAGTGTGGTTAATGCAAAACTGCAGGTTCCAACCAGAAACTACTAAAGCCACTGACGTACTCACAGACTCGCTGAAATCTGAACTTTATCTCCAGCAGAAGGTAAATGAACACAGACAATGAGTGCACCGGAAGTCTAGAGATCTTACACTAGAGCTGAACAAACACTTAAGACATTTAAATGCTTTGTTATAAATATTAGACTAAACTAAGTACAATCTCAGATGGCTCTTTTGATAAAATCAGTAAACCACATAGGATTAATGGGACTTCATGCATTAAAGCTGCTCGAACCTGCACTTTATAAATGTTATTTCAATTTTTTTGAAGGAGAATGTATTTCTCAGATATGTGTCAAAACTCTGTCATAGATATCACAATATTATTGTGTATTCCGTTAAAAAAGACTATCAAAGTATGTGTAGTATGTGATTCAAATTGCCTCCTTATTTGGCTTGTACTGTTCTATCCATCTGCCTGTCTGTCTGTCTATTTATATGTTAGTTTATCTCTTCATGTCTTTGGAGCTAGAGTATTTATTGCCATTTTCACTTGAAGATTACATTCCACTTGCTTTGCTAGTTCACTGTCACTGTTTGAAACAATTCAAAACACCAGCTGCCCTTTATATTGTACAAACATTACATGAGAAGTGGGTAAATAAAAATGGCCCAAAATTACTTGTAATAAAATCTCCTGAGCTCCATTGGCTATATTTACAGACGCTAAACTGAAGGAATGATCAAAAATCTAATTTAAACAAATTTCAACTTACCCCAGATGTAGACGATCAGCCAAGACATGTTTGGTGTCCAAATTTTGCTTTTTTAGTTTGGAACTAGAGCTAACATTACTAACAAACACAATCGACACTCAACTCACTCCAGAAATGCATCCATTTTTATAGTTCACAGTATCCAAAACCACGTTGACAGTCTGCTACTTAAGACCTGGATGCAGTTTATATGGGTTTAGGGAAGTTTTGGGCATGTGCTTACCGAAAAGATTTGGGAGTCTATTGACTTCTAGTTTTGTTAGCAATGCTAGCCTCGTGGTCTGGTAGCTCCGGTTCTAAACTAAAAGAACAAAAGAATGAACACCAAACTTGGCTGCTTGACTGCATTTTGGGAAAGCAGAAAAATTGTGTGAATTAGATTTTCCTCCAAATTGTTTCTTTAAGAACACTATCTTAAAAACATTGTTCTATAACATTACCATTTCAAATAGACAAGGTTTTCTTACAACAGCGGTGATACGTTTCTGTGTTTTCACAGGACTTTGATTCTTTTAGATTCAGCATACGTTTCCTATTATAATTATAGCATATAGATCTCTGTGTAAATCAAAATAAGGCTATACTCTCTCCCTCTCTATTCTCAGAGGAGTACGCAGGGTTTTTTAGATGCAGCGGGCTGGGGGTTGAGGAAGGCGCGAACAGCCTCGGCGAACACGTCCTTGATGCCATCCTGGTTGAGCGCTGAGCACTCCATGTATCTGATGGCGTGGATCTGGCGGGCCAGTGCCTGGCCCTGCTGCACCGTGATGGGTGCCTGGTTCTGCTCCTTCAACTTCTTCTGCAGCTCTGGGTCGTTGCGGAGGTCGCTCTTGGTGCCCACCAACAGGATGGGCACATTGGGGCAGTGGTGTGTGACCTCAGGATGCCATTTGTGCTTGACATTCTCATAAGAGGGTGGGCTGGAGATGGAGAAGCAGATCACAAAGACATTGGTCTGTGGGTAGGAGAGTGTGCGCAGACGGTCATATTCCTCTTGACCCGCTGTGTCCCACAGGTTCAGGCTTATGGCTCGGCCATCCACGGTCACCTGCGAACTGTAGTTGTCAAAGACAGTGGGGATGTACTCTTTGGGGAAGGCGCCGGTGGTGTAAGAGATGAGCAGGCAGGTCTTTCCCACCGCACCATCGCCTACCACCACACACTTAATGCTCTGCATGCTGGGAGGGGACGGAGCACTTTAATCTTCAGCAATCTGACAGAGAGAAGAAGAGGACCATTACTCTCACAGAAAAAACACCAGTAGGGCTGCAAAGATTGGCCTTATGTTCAGTAACATGTGTATGGTACACATGGTCATTCTGACAGACTACAATACATTACAGGACACACTGGGGGCAATTTGGCATGTATGTTTAATTGCGCTGTAAAAGAACAAAACGTGATGAGACAAGAAACAGCACAACTCAAATCTGTTTCATGTGTTTGTAAAATCAAGTAATTGTCCATGGCTTAAAAGTAATACTGGTAAAATGAGGTGAGAAATGAAGACAATAACATAGTGAGTAAATGGGGGTGCTGAAACTTTTGTGCCTTGGGGGGCTAAAGTGTAATGCTTGTTTTGAGCCAAGGGGCAAAAAAAGCCAAAATAACATACAAATAGAGAAGGCACACTCTTAAAAAGATGGGTTCTTCAAGGGTTCTTTGGTAAAGAAAATTATTCTATATAGGACCATGAACATTCAAAGAACTATTTGAATGATTAAGGGGTTCTTTGCATTGTGCAATGGTTCTAAAGATTAATGGAGAATATGCTGTAGATGGTTCTTTAAAGAACTTTTTTGAAAAGGCTTCTATATGGCACCGAAAGGGGTTCTGCTATTGTTAAAAGTGTGACATCTTCACAGTAGCAGAACTCTTTGTGCTATATAGAACCTTTCTCAAAAAGGCTCTATACAGAACCATCTGCAGCACATTCTCCAACAATCTCAAGAACGCTTTCACAATGCAAAGAATCCTTTACTCATGCAAATGGTTCTTTGAATGTTCATGGTTCTATATAGAACCATTTTCTTTATTGAAGAACCATCTTATTTACAAGTGATGTACAAGTTTTTAAAATTTGTTTAACAACATTAAAATACAGTTTTAAAATAAAAGAAGAAATTAAACACTATATATATATATATATATATATATATATAGTAGAAATTCTCTCATTTGATGTGAGGATGGGTTCTGATATCTTTCTGTGTTATCTGTGCCAAATGAAATGGCCAACTTTGGCCCTTGGACAGCACTTTAGGCAGCCCTGGCTAGGTTCAACAAATGAAAATAATGAATGGTTAACTAGATAGAGAAATGGGTACTGGGTGGTCTGCTTTCATGTATAGTTATGCATGTGAGATATGTGTAGATACCAAATGAATGAATGAATGAATGAATGGATGCACACACAGACAGGCAGGAGATTTCTTGTATTTCTTCTATCAGAGTGACCGGCTGGGCACCAACAGGGAAAGGTAATTGTAAACTTAATATTTGTGTTCATGCAAATGGTTTTGGCATTGATGTCATTTGTCTCTTCATGAAACAAAGTTTTGAATATATGGTTTGATCAAACCAGTTACACTCACTTCCCCTTATGCAACCTTTTATTTTACTATCAGAAACTCTAATAGCAGAAATGCAGAAATTCAAACAGCATGTATGAAAATAATGGTCAGCACATCATAACAGTCTTCCAATTCAGAACTACGCATTGTCATTGTTCGTTATTAGGGCCAAATTCTCTGCTTGAGCTGTGTTTGAGAAACCACAGTGCAAATGCAGTTTCACAGAATCTCCTTTAGAACTGTTTGACTGATATTTGGGGGGAAGTAACACAGCTATAGATAACACTTACACATACTAAATGTTTGAAGAGCAGTAAGTAGGTTATAGGCAATGTTTAAAACTATACCAAGTGCACTTTATAAAAGTGTTTGGAGTTGCATTAACTTTTTAGAAAGTACAGATTAAAAAGAGGAAGTGGAATTTTTATGTTGAAAAGCCTTGAAGAAAAGCTTTAGATGTGTCCAGCACAAAGGAAAGGTCAGTATATGGACAACAAATGGCTAGCTCATTTAAGATGAACTTTAAATAATAAGCACTTCTGTTTTATTAAACAACCCTAAAGCCATTTTTTTCTATACGGTCCATCTCTACGTTTTTTTTTTCCTTTTCTTCTTACTCATCTTATTTACACAATGAAAAAAGTTGCTTCATTGAAATATGTACTTCTTTTACACATTAATAACATATACACATATATATATATAGATATAACATCAACACACACACACATCATCCTTGGTCACAATTTGATCTTATAATAACTTACTTTTGCTATTAGCTATGCTGATGTAATATGTTTTATCACAGTTTCCAGTGCACAATCATAGAAGAATCTTACTTAGTTTGTTAGTTACTTTAGCATGAAGCTCAGAACACTGCTTAAGAGGTAAGAACAACATCTTTCTGTCTCTCCCACCCTGTTTTTTCACTCTTTCTTTCTTTCTTTCTTTCTTTCTTTCTTTCTTTCTTTCTTTCTTTCTTTCTTTTTCTGCATGCCAGAGTCCAGCAGATAATTGACCACGGGAGAATGAAGCAAGACTGTCTCTGCCCAATCTCCAGGGACGTGGGGGGAGAGAGTGCAGTTCAGGGCCCAGCCCTTTTCTGTAAGGCATTAGCCAGTGGAGTTAGCAAACCAAGAGCTTAGCCAAACAACACTGTCAGACAGCCTGAACCTCTATCTTCTCGTCACCCACTCTCCGCTGGGCAGAGCTGCAACAGCCTGCTGATTCTGAAGGCAAGAGTGATAATATGAGCCTTGAGAAGAGGGTGTGACAGGAATGCTCATTAAAATAAAAACAATTAACTTAGAAGTTCAATCTACCAAACAATGTTTTGACTTTAGTGAACTTCTTTAAAAAAATAAAAATTAGGTATGATAAGTTTGGGCCATATTTTATGTTCACATATTTTGCCCAATGCTACTTAGTTATAGGAAATGTTACTAATGATGTCACCATTGAGACAATGCTTCCTGTCAAAATAAAGCTGCATGTTAGCAAGATCTGTATGACAAATAAGAGGAAAGAGAAAACAATGACGGTGAACAGTGAAATCTAATAGTCTAAAACTCAAACGACATTCAATGAAAACATATGGTTTAGGTGCAAACTGTTAATGAGCTCAGTTGAATGTCTTTGGTGTATTAAACTGTGGCGATGTGTTCAGCTGTGCTTTACAGCATTAATCTGAAGAGAGAAACAAGAACTAAAGCAGACACTTGGTTTTTGAAAAGAAATAAAAACTGGAAGTGTCTGCTATACCATATGTCCTTACCCACTTCTTCACTAAGACCCACATGCTGAGTGTACTCGAATAGAAAGCTGCTGTGTCAAACTGAACTTATCCGTGTATGCACCACATGTTGGCATGTTAACATGTACCATTTGATCATGTACCCATGAGCTCCACTTGCAGTTAGCCCATTGTTTTGTAATTGCTTAAGGGCCAAGTTAGGGTGTACGGTAAGAGGAAGCCTTAATCAGGAACTCCTTTTAGTATCATAAGCCCTCTGGTGTTATAAACTGCTGAGTAAAGAATGTTCTTTTGTAAGGTTCATTCTCCTTACATTAGTTCACACAACCGGCCAGTCACTGCCATCAGTACTGTACTGTGGAGAACCAAAGCAGATCACTGTGCATGTAAAACAGGGCATAATCAGCCTGCTTCAGTTGAAAGAAGTGAATGTGAACAGATGAATGGACTTCACAAAGTTGTGACAGCGAAACACATACTGCAACTTTGAGAATGAGGATGTGGATAGTTCCACTTTTCCTCGTGGAAAAGACATTGTCTGTTTTGTCTCATAGACAAAACCAGAGTAGCTGGGCTCCAGCAAAACCAACGCGTTATGTTTTGGATGCAGGTATTCTGGTCAGCATCAATGGAAGTTCTCATGTTGATGACCATGTAAAACCAGCATGCATTGTATTTTGGATCCTGGTCTGCTGCTCAACCAGTTTGGCCATGCCGGGTGGCCAGCTCAACCAGCGCCAGTATCAACCAACTTGGGTCTGTGCTGTTTTTCTCAGATAGGAATCCACTCAGACACTTCAGTGTCATAAACTGGGACCTGATGCTGACCAGTTTACCCCTGAAATGAATGTTCTGGTAGTACAACAGTTTAGTCCACTTGTGCAAAACGAAACAGAAATCTACAAAAACAGAAATCTGAATTCGCGGAGGTAACAAACAGTGGGCTTTAATAGTTCATCTCGGAGGTCATGATAGGTCCTCATCTTGAAATCGGAAACCAGTGCGTTAGTGTCTGGGAGTGGCAGCAGCTTCTCTGTGGACCGTCCACTTTAACGAAACCATATCTGCTGATAAAGTCTCGGGGGAAGAATAGTGGAGACGGCACGATATCAAGTAAAGGTAAATCAACCAAAATAAATAAACAAACGAACAACAGCTGTACCCCCTCTCGGCGCTTTACATGCACACAGCTGCCCTCCTGCTCTGGTAAACGGGCTGACACAGGAGAATCAACGCCCGGCTCTAAAACACGTCAAGATGCTCCCCACAAGTCAAATGAAGAAACTCCGTGCGTTACACGACGACCGCGCATAAAGAAGTCAGTCTTACCGAACATGCTCTTTCTATAGATTCGTGTTTCCGAACGCGAGTAGCGGATCCCTCCGAAAACACAGTCAGCCTCTCTGCGCCGTGGATGTGGTTATTGAACTATGTAGGAAGTGAGTGCACCCCTAAGAGAGGAAGTATGGCTTAACGGCATATTTGAGGAAGTTTGCTGAAGTGAGGCTATGAAAATGTCCATGTGGGCGTACAAAAGTGTGTCGAGTGAAGGGAATTCCCGCCGCGTTTTGGGTTCATACGGTTTGGCCTACGCACGAGCCTCATGACAGAGCTCCATTAAGTTAATCACAGGACCGCACGAGCGTTCCCGCGCTGAAGAGCCGCTTTGCCGTCGGCGGCGCTTTTTTGTATAAATTCCAGTTCTAAAATATGCGACTAAAAGTTTAAGTCCACCGTTTGTTCTTCATAAAATCAAATAATTTAGATGTAAAGAAAGACATTCAAACTCGGAGCGATCTGCTGTGAAAGGAGCCAGTCTAGACAAACCGAGCCAGATCCGTTCACTGCGACGCTTATAGGAACCAGACGGCTGAAGCCTTTAATGGCGTTAAATGTCCATCATACGGAGCCCTGCTGGTGACAGACATCCCCTATAAATAAAAATAACGCAGGGTCACAGCATCGTAAGGCTTGGGAATGAGATAATTAAGTTGTGGCCACTACTTGGTAAGGCATGGAAATGAGATAATTTAACCTTGACCACAGCTTTATAAGGCATTTGCTCGTTGTTGTGCCTTACTAAGTTGTGGCCACGACTTAATTATCTTGTTCCCACACCTTACTAAGTTATACTAAGTTAACTAAGGATCTCGTTATTTAAACAGGAGTTCACCTGCAGGGCACAATATCATAATACATAGTGGTATAAAAAAGTTTGGGCCCTTCTGGTCATAATGTCTGTTGCTGTGAATAGTAAAGTGAGTGGAAGATGATCTCCCAAAGGCATACAGTTAAAGATCAAACATGCTTTTTTTTAACCAAGGTAAGTGTATTGTTTTTGTTTTGTACAATTTTAGAATGAAAAAAAGGAAAGTAAGAGACTGCAATGAGATCTGAGCTCTCAGATAATGTTTATCAAGGTTTTACGCCTTAATTAGCTTTTTAGGGCTTTGGCTTGCTCACAGTCATCGTTTTCAGATTTCAAAGCTTTGAAATGTCCGCTTCAAAATCCTGTGGATAGACGGCAGAAGACAGTCTGAGATTCTCACAAAACTAGAAGCATTTTCAAGTAAATATTGGTGAAAATCCCCCAAACAAGAAGTGAAAGATTCTTAGCTGGCTACAAAAAGTGTTAAGCTGTGATTTTTGCCGAAGGGGATGTTATTAAATACTGACCATGCAAGGAGCCTAAATGCTTGTTTCAGGCCCTTTTCCTTTTTTGTTATTTTTGAAACGACAAAAGATGGAAATAAAGAAGTAATTTCAGGTCATTTTTTACTCACTTTAAGGAGAACTCCACCAATTTTGCCAAAATTCTAGGTAATTAAATGGTTCAGATGTAAAAATATCATTTACAGTGGTTTGGTGTAAATTGCTCTGTTCCAGAGAAACTTAAGTTAGAATTGCTCACAGTGGTGATGATAGGAACCATATGTCTGAAGAGTTTGATGCTGAAAGCTCGCCCACAGCAAGCTATTGAATGAAATACATATAAATACGTTGCCTGATTCCTGAGACATTGTTTTGTAATAGTTTTTTTTGATAAAGTCTTTGTTTAAAATATATTTTAATCAATGTATTTTAATTTGTGGTGGAGGGATACATACAGAGCATTGTTAGGCAAAATAGTTCCCCAAGAAAACAGATTTTTTCAGATGTATGACTATTATACCATTATATCATTAACATTACATATAAAAACTCAGAAGACAAGTGTAGGTTAGCTGCGGTTTTGTATAGTAGGTAAAACGGTTATATTTGTGTTGTAGACATTATAACCCCTGGTTCCTTTCGATCAAATTACCCTTATTTGTCCCACAATGCTGATATCTCACCACTGTGCAGTGAAACACCCACATACACCCTAGTGAATGCAGTGAGCACACTTGCCCAGAGCAATGGGCACCTACCCACAGCACCCGGGAGGGCAGTTGGGGATTAGGTGCCTTGCTCAAGGGTGAAGTGCTTTACAAGGTAGAGAAATTGACCTGTACTGAAAAATTACAAATTGATTAACTAACTGCTTGAAATGTCTTAACTATGCTTCAGTGGCACAGAACAACTTTGAATCAAACCCAACTGGAGACACAGAACAAAATACAATGCCTAGCAAGCAAACATTATCCTTTCTGAATGAAGAAGAGTGCATATGAGTGTATTTGTGTCTATGTATGTTACACCTGTTTTCATTCAGTTTGGAAAGTGGGGCAGTTCCCCACAATAAGTCCTAACGGGTGGAATACCATGATGAGTTGTAAAAGCTCTATGAATCTCCATAACTGTTCAGATGCATGCTACAAATGCAACTTATGTGCTACAAATGGATGCTACAAAATAAATTCTACATGCTGCATATTATATGCCCCCCCGCGACCCTGACGGAGAAGCGGCTTAGAAAATGGATGGATGGATGGATGGATGGATGGATGGATATTATATGCTACTGATACATGTTACATATCACTTTCATATGTGTAAGTATCTGTACACTACAAATCCATACTATTAGATGTATACATCATGATTAACAGTATCAAATGCTGCATATGTATGTATATAAGTGCAGTATACATCTAATACTGCACTTATATGCATACATATGCAGCATTTGATACTGTTAATCATGATGTTCTCATTTCTCGTCTTTTCTCTATTGGTATCACTGACACAGCCTTACAGTGGTTCAAGTCATGTCTTACAGACAGACACTGTCACACTAGGTCCACAAAAGTCCTCCTCCTCTCCTGTTACATGTAGTGTCCCTCAGGGCTCAGTTCTTGGAACACTTTTCTTAATCTACATCTCAACCCTTGGCCAGATCGTTTGTAGGCATGGCCTTGACTTTCACTGTTATTCTGATGATATTCAGTTATATCTCAGTAGACACACACGCTCAGATTCCCCTTCCAGTACACTAATTGATTGTATTTCTAATTTTAAGCTCTGGCTGCACAATAACTTTGTTATGCTAAACACTGATAAAATTGAAGTCTTACAGGTTGGAATTTTACTATCAAAATCATCAAATTTTTCAGTTAGTACTGATGGCCTGCTCACTAAACTGCACCTGCTGTTACAAATCTTAATGTTTTACTTGACCCATCACTTAATTTTGATCTGCATATCAAGTAACTCACTAAGACCACATTCTTTCATTTACATAACATTGCTCATCTTTCTGACTGATAATGATGCAAAAACTTTGGTTCATTATGTCCTGTATTGACTACTGTAACTCCCTCTTCATTGGTTTCCTGTTAAGTCTATACAAAAGCTTACAGTACATTCAGAACTCTGCACCTAGAGTTCTCACCCACACTAAGCGTTTAGCTCACGTCACCCCTATTCTCTTTCAGCTATACTGGCTACTGGTCTTGTCCTGTATGAAGTTTAAATTTTTTCTACTCACTTTCAAAGCCCTGCATAACCTTGCTCCCCCCTACCTAAGAGAACTGCTGACTTCTTTCACTCCCTCTCACACTCTCAGGTCTTCTCGTAATAACTTACTTGCTGTCCCACGCACCACAATTTCCACTTTAGGAGGGAGGTCCTTCAGTGCCATGGCCCCCAAACACTGGAACTCTCTTTCTCAATCCCTCCGGGACTGCTCTTCCATCTCCTCCTTCAAATCTGACTTTTCTCTTTCATGGTTCTTAGTTTATTTATTTATTTGTTTGTTTGTTTGCCCATGCAATGTGCAGTGACCTTGGGTTTGTGAAAGGTGCTATATAAATGTAACTTATTAATATATATATATATATATATATATATATATATTCCTAATCTTAATGTACATTAATGTGTAAATGTTTTTATTCCAAACAATTTTCAATCATTTTCATTAGCCCCCTCACCATGACATTTTCAAATAGTGTAAATAGAAGAGTGACAAGGTTTTAATCAGTGAGCTTATTCTTTCTAGCAATGTTGAAAACCTTAAGGCATAAAAGATTAAATATATAATCAAATATTAATATATAATCAAATATTTTATTATATTATTTGTCCTTTGTCTTGCTAGTGCTGATAACCAGATATGAGTCATCACAACAAATCATAAAATCCTGGTCAGTTTGGTTAAGGACTGGTCAGTGGTATTCCTTGTCTTAGTGCAAAAGATGAGCCAAGCTCTGTAACTAGCAAATCCTATCAGATCTGTTCGGGAATAGTAGAAAGAATATCCAGGGAGATTATGAGGAAATTTGGCTCATAATCTGCACTCTGGAACATTCTGTAAAGATCAAGGATGCTTAGAGGTCTGTTGATTTGGGAGACTTCATCCTAGAACATGGGGACATTATCATTTTGAGCATGGGCACACAAAGAAACAATATTTGTACCATTAGGTGCACCTTGCCCTGTACAATGGGTTATATTGTTTGGAAATTACATAACCATCTAGTGCAATTATTGACTCTAATGACTCCAGCATGATGGCTGCATCACTGTGTTTGACAGCTGGCAACTGACATTGCTGGCTGTCAACATAGAAACAGTTGTGCACTGAATAACTGACTTTGTCAGTTGGTTGATTGTGCTTGGCTACATGTTTCTGCAAAACCAGCACAGCAGGGACCACATGTTGCCTCTCATAGGGACATTTTGTTTCATACTTTAGCACAGACAACAGAAAAGGGCCTGTCTTGGTGCAACATTCCCTGATGGCTGAGGGCCAGTTTGTTCTCAGAAGTGAAGGAGTACACACAATGAAGGACCGAAAGTGGGTCTTGATAGTTTAATGAGGAGTCTAAAACAGGTCCAGCATAGGTAGGAATATTAGAGGTATTCATCTTGGTCATATAAGCAGACTGCTCAAGTTGGACAGCTGATTCAAGATTATGTGACACTGTGAAAGTGTTGTGAGACTCCAAAATCACATACTATTCTACACTATTCTGTACTATTCTATACTATATTGATATACTGTATACTATATTCTATTTAGAATGGCAGTGTGCAGGTTTGGATGCAGTCTGTGGTTGTTGCCAGACTGGTTGCCAAGTGAACAGACAAACTTTCTTATGAAGGCTTTGACTGCATTAATCTTTCATCAAACTTTTTTGTGTCAGTCTCAGAGACATCTATCATTCTGCTAAAATTTCAGCTGTCTAGCAGCTTTGACCAGTCCTGCTGGACATGGTCAGTCTCTGACCAAACTATTTCAGAGGAACATGATCAAAAAATCAAACAACTGGTAAAAACAAATGAATAAAATAAGATAATGGCAGAATAGATTGACAATGAGATATTGCTACTATGCTTGCAGCCTCTCTGTAATTTGTCTTTTTATGATACATGCATTTGTGCAGTGCTCCAGTACTTATAATACCCATGAAGCAATTAGAAATTGTGATGTAATTTATCCCAAAAATTATACAAAGCTCTACATGGAGTGTGCACTGGAGATATCCTAGGATATCAAATCTCACTGGTGGAAGGAGTTATGGTGAAGTGCAGAATTCTGACAAAAATCTTAATTAACCTTTTAACACAATTGCTTTGCAATCACTAATTAGTCATTAAAGTCATTAAGTAACACTCACAGAAAGTTTCAGGTATCCAGTGGCTAGATTAAGGGGTGTATTGAGTTAGGGTGTGTTTTTCGAGGATTGTAGAAGTTGTAAAACGCAGCCTGTGTTATCGCACTGATCATCTGCTATGTCGAATTATTTGCACTGTGGACACTGAAATTTTTAAATGGCTCTTATCATGGAAAAAAATTATTTCCTCGCGTTCTTGTAATTAAGGAGTTTGAAGCAGTATGTAAACATTGTTAAAGTTTCTAATGATTTCATTCACTCCACAGCCCATGTATGACCGGCATCCTGTCCAGGGTGTTTTCTGTCTTCCGCCAGCATAGTCTCTAGTACCCCCGTGACGCAGAAGGATAAGCACTGCAGATAGAGTGTGTGTGTCTGTGTGTGTGTGTGTGTGTGTGTGTGTGTGTGTGTGTGAGTGAGTGAGTGAGAGGTCACAAAAAAACAATTTATCCACCCATTCACCCTACAGCAGTTTAGCCACGCCCATTACATTGAAATTATAAGGAGTATTTCAGTGCATTTGAGCTAAAGGCACATCATAGCATAATAATAGCTTCATTCTTACAAGGTGGTATTGGTTTTTTGGAGACATGTATAGTTTAATAAGATAAGAGATTCAGGATTGTCTTGTAGTCCAGGGAGAAACTCTCACAGTATCTCGCAGCCAGTGTGAACACTCCACTAGTAGTGTGTTTCGGATAGATGGACAAAAAACTTGACAACTTGGAGAAAAACTTGAGAGTATCATAAGAATTGATATAAACAAAAGCTGTAAAAATAAATAAATAAACAAACAAATAAATAATTAAATCAAGTGTTAGTTGGTGATGTTTACCACTAGGTGGCGCCGTTGCTCCATTTTAAGTGGACTCGCCGATCAGTAAAACAGGTATTCGTTGAAAGCTAAAAATACATTAGCAAGCCTGTCTTTCGACAGAGGCGATCAGCGGACACAGAGGGGCGTGCATGTGTTTGATGTTTTATTCGAAGTTTTAAAGCTTGGTGATGAAGTTTGGCGCACTTTAAACAGCCGGGCCACGATTTTCTTCACCAAAAAATCCGGAAGACCGACCGTTGTGTGCTGTGTACGGTGTTGACTGAGGGCGGTGGGTGATGGACGTGTTTTACTGAACCCGCCTGTTCAAATATCGGTGAATTACTCTAGAAACTATGAGGAGGTGATAGGAAAAGAGCTCATTCTTCTCCATACAGCTTCGCCGCTGTTGAAAACTTTCGGCTGTACATTGCAGGCGGCTCGGCTCTATGACACAGCATCCGCGCATCCGGGTTTAAAGTTTACCAGCAAGTCAGCCGCATCCTCCACTAAATTTGGTCCTCGATGGAGCTCAAAGTGACCTGAAGAGACACTGCAAATAACCCGGACTTCCTCTCTGTCGGTGGCCAGAAAGTCTGCGATGTTGAAATTCTTACAGGTAATAACGTACAAAGTTTTATTATGGACAAAGATAATTCAGCTTAGCTTTGTGATAATGTTTAATGAAGCATGCACTTCATAACTTCATGTTATGGGCTGATTTTCCACTTGGGAAGAGTTTGGGCATCAGTAGAAAATGCACGGTTTATTTTAAAGTTGTGTACAGTTGAGATGTTAATGAAAACATCCTGTTTCCAGTTCCCTCGTGTAGCTACTAGTGCTGCATGGTAGTCTTAATCTGCCAGGATAAAGACGACAGATCTTTACATTTTCTTTCTTCTTCTGTCTTAAGGTCAGTATGGGTTCAGTAAGTCTTGCCTGTCTGTACATCGCATGCCTTTGTCTCTTGGGGAGAAGCGCAGCGGACCAGCCAAGATTTACAAACCACCTACAGTCAGCCGACGGATTGTCTGGTAAGAGATGTGTACCTGCATAGTGTGCATGTCTCTGCTAAAGCTGGGTGATATTGCAAAAATATCACATCAGTGTTCACAGTTTTGCAGTCATGTTGTCACTGACAAAACACGTGAGCAGAACAGAACACATTTTCAGAAGACAATGAGTGATGATTTTTACAGCAAAAAACTTCAAATATTATACGTTAATTGCATTGTTAACTGACATCAAATCAGCTCTCTACCATGCAGCTTATGTAGTTACATTGGTTTAAATATGTATATTTTATGGTACGTGCAGTTGTTAAAAAGTAATAATAACGATAAACACAGTATAATCAGATATGTGTATATATATATATATATATATATATATATATATATATATATATATATATACACACATATATATATATATATATATATATATTGGGGTGGGAATCTCTTGGCACCTCACGATTTGATTATGGCTCAAAGGGCTGCGATGCGATTCTAAAACGATTATCGATGCATCTCGATGCATCTTTTTTCAGTATTTGCATTGATCCATAATGAATTTACTTCCAATATGTTTTATTAATAAAACAAATAGATATGATGTGGCAAGTGAACTGGAACACTCATTCACTGCTTTTGTTTGGAGCTCATTAGATGCTGCTGCCACTAATGTGCGATAAAATGTGCTGTTACGTTGAAATAAGACCCAATGGCGATGTCCACTCAGCACGTTACAGCCGTCCTGCCCGTTTTCTTTAGTGATTTTATAATTCCGGATTTGGTTGTGTTGTAGAGAGTCAGGGGTCACTGTGTCAGTAAAATATCTGCGAGACAGGACGTGCACAACACAGCGTGAAAGCCCTGTTTCTCAACGAGACTGCAGGTCACTTAGCCACACAGTCTCTTCTGGCTAGTAGCTACGAAAAGGCAGAGAGAGATTTAACTCAGACGAATATTTGGAGATGAATGTACTTATTTGCATTTATAAGCACCTTAGTTGGTTTCCTGGAATGTTAAATCTGCAACGAGAGACTGTCAAAAAAGTTGCGAAGCAGAAGTCGCTACTCATTCGATTTTTCCCGTTCCACCTTAAATGGTGCTTTTACATTCAGCGCCTCAGTCAGAATTTAAGGTGGAACGGAAAAATTCGAACAAGAAGCTGAAGAATAAGAAGCGACTTCAGCCTCGAAACAGCCGAACGATGAGAGACATTTTACAATAAGCTGTTCTACTTCTGAGGAAAGGTTTTCTGGCCAAGATGGGAGGAAAGCTACTATAATGATAGCTGAGCTAAAGCTTAAAGCAGAGCAAAGCAAGTCTGTGTTTTCGTTCATAATTTTTTAGAATATGCTAGGACATTAGCACACACTGAGACATACTGGGCATTAAATGTTGTGGCTCCCAAGGTAGTCACATATTTGTTCAAAGGACAAAATGGTTCCTCTCAACATTTGGTTTATGACTCCTGATCTAACCTGGCTTTAAATGCAGAGCCGGTCAGATTTCTGTAAGGGGGAGCGAGGAGGCGGACGCACACGCTGAGATAAGCGAGATTTATTATGGGCAAATCCAGGGTCATGGTCATAACAGTCCAGGGTCAATGAGCCGACACGGACAGATCGAGTGTAAGGCATGACAAACACCAGAGTCATCACATCAAACAAAGGACCAATACCAAGATACAGAGACCAGATACAAAGACTGGCAAACACAAGGGGCAAACACAGGGCTCAAATACACAGAACAATGAGGGACAGGTGAAAACAATCAGGGGCGGAGTTACAAAACCAAAACAAGAACACATGGACAGGACTGGGAGGGGCCAACCATGACAATTTCTCACTCATCCAGTTGTGTTTTTGTTATGTGCCACCACAGAATGTCCGGGCGCTGCGCTTACCCACTTCCAAGTTCTGCCCTTTGTGTTCTGTCAACATTACGTTATAAATTAAAATGTAGAAAATCGATTTTTGACCTTTGTGAATCAATTCAGAATCATTAACATCTGCATCGCGATGCATCTAAGAATCAAATTTTTCCCGCACCTGTAACATTACATATATATATATATATATATATACACACACACACACACACACACACACACACACACACACACACACACACACACACACTATATTGGCAAAAGTATTGGCTCGTCTGCTTTCACATGCATATGAACTTGAGTGACATCCTATTCTTAATCAACCATAAGGTTTAATATGATGTCGGCCCACCCTTTTCAGATATAACAGCTTCAACTCTTCTGGGAAGGCTTTCCACAAGAGTTAAGAAGGTATTTATGGGGATTTTTGACGATTCTTCCAGAAGCGCATTTGTAAGGTCAGACACTGATGTTGGACGAGAAGGCCTGGCTTGCAGTCGCTGCTCTAATTCATCCCAAAAGTGTTCTGTTGGGTTGAGGTCAGGACTCTGTGCGGGCCAGTGAAGTTCTTCCACACCAAATCCGCTTATCCATGTCTTTATGGACCTTGCTTTGTGCACTGGTGCGCAGTCATGTTGGAACAGAAAGGAGGCCATCCTCAAACTGTTCCCACAAAGTTGGGAGCATGAAGTTGTCCAAAATCTTTTGGTCTGCTGAAGCATTAAGAGTTCCTTTCACTGGAACTAAGGGGCCGAGCCCAACTCCTGAAAAACAACCCCACAGTATAATCCCCCTCCACCAAATTTTACACTTGGCACTATGCAATCAGACAAGTACCGATCTCCTGGCCACTGCCACTTGTCCATTGGATTTCCAGACAGAAGCGTGATTCATCACTCCAGAGAACACGTCTCCACTGCTCTAGAGTCCACTGGTGGCACTTTACACCACTGCATTTGACAAAATTCAATGATGTGCAAATCATTTAAACCCTATATTTCATTGGAAATACTACAAAGACACCACATTTTTATTTGTTTATTTTTTGAAAATAAGAATTTTTTTTTTTTTTAATTATAAGCCCTTTTTTTTATATCAACAACATGTTGCCAAAATGTTGGGACAGGGGCATGTGTAACACTGTGTTTCATCACCTCTTCTTTTAACAACACTAAGCATTTGGGAACTAAGGAGACTGACTGTTGTGCGTTTAAAAGTGAAATGTTTTCCTGTTTTTGCTTAACATAGGAGTTCTGCTGCTCATCAGTTCAGGGTCTCGTTTGTCATATCTGTCATTTTGCAATGCGCCAAATGTTATCAGTGGTGACAGATCTGACCTGCAGTCAGACCAGTTTACCACCCAGACTCTTTTAATATGTTATCTTTGTAATAAAACAAGCCAATTATGCAAATTAAACAGATCAGTGCTTTTTAAGTACTGGCAATATCTACATCATGCTCAGAACTGAATATTGCCCACCTATACTATATCATGTTGCCCACCCCTAGTCTCTAGCCTGTACATCGGAGAATGACGTCAAGGTGAGCGTATAACTTTACACATTGTTTTGAACAACCTAAAGATGTCTAGTTTCACTGTGGTAGAATGAGTTATGATTCCAGTGCAGAATTGTGGGAAATATGATAATTGTGTTTTTAAAGACTTTGCTAGTTGGTCATTAAGTATCCTAAACGACCAACTGATTGTGTCAAAGTCATATTTCTTAAGTATATGAACACTTATGTAACACCGATGATTAATTGATAAACATATCAAGCCCATGATGAGTAAAGCTCACTGTGTCAAAGCTGGTGACATTGTGCAGTTTGTTGAGAAATTCATACATAGATTTTTTTTCTGGCCTTAACTAATTGCGAATTTAGATTATATACAATGTATTGTGTAGCCTTATACTTAGTGTTACTGGCTTCTTCAACACAGACTCCATCCCCTAATCAGCATCAGGCTTAAAGGGGAATTCCACTGTTTTATGAAATTTCTTTTGTCCTAAAGCATATTTTCAAAACATATCAATAAATTTGATGTAAAATGATACCCAAAGATTTTTCACATTTACTACTATATTACCATCGTCAGCATTAAAGACACATAGTTTCACTGGTGGCTTTGGATAGTAAATAAAATAGCTGTAATTGAGTTGTGGACATTGTGACCCCTGGTTCCTATTACCACCACTGTAAAAAAATTTGAGTTGCTAAAGAATCCCTACAGTGAACCATTTTCGTACCACATTGAATTACTTTTTTTTCTTTTATCTCCTAGTAATTTGATCACACAGAATTTACAACAAATATGAAAAATACTACAAAAACAACAAATCAGATGTTGAAGCTGAAAATTTGTATTGTTTTTTGAAAAAGATATGCTCATTTTGAATTTGATGTCATCAACATTTGTTTGCTACCGTGTTACATCACCTCTTCTTTTAACAACACTCTGCAAGTGTTTAGGAACAAGGAGACCAATTCCTGTAGTTTTGAAAGTGAAATGCTTTCTCATAATTGTTTGATACAGGATTTCAGCAGCTAATGTGGCAAATGTTTTCAGTGGTGACAGGTCTGGACTGCAGACAGGCCAGTTTAACACCTGGGTTCTTTGAATTCTTGTCCCTTGCATGAAGAGATTTCTCCAGATTCTCTGAATCTTTCAATGATATAATGTACTGTAGATGATGAAAAGCAAAAGTTCTTTGCTATTTTATGTTGAGAAATGTTATTCTTGACTTGTTGCACTGTTTACAGTCTTTCGCAGAGTGGTGAACCCCTTCTCATCTTTATTTCTGAAAGACTTTCTGGGATGCTCTTTCAACACCCAGTCATGTTACTGACCTGTTGCCAATTAACCACCAGGTGTATTTTTTAGCATCACACACCTTTAAAAGCCTTTTGTTGCCCCTGTACCAACTTTTTTGGAATGTGTTGTTGGCATCAAATTCAAACTGGGCATATATTTTTCAAAAAACAATAACGTTTCTCAGTTTCACCCTTCGATTTGTTGTCTTTGTACTGTATTCAATGAAATATATGGTATAAATGATTTGCACATCATTGCATTTTTTTATTTACATTTTGCACAGTGTCACAACTTTTTTGGAAATGGGGTTGTAGAAAAATGGGTGGAATTCCCACTAAGGCATAGTTGATATCATCCCAGTGCCAATTTTCCTCTCTGTGCTTCATTCAAGAGAATGAAAGCCCACTGTGCTTATTTTCTATTTTTACCTACTATTTATATTTGAGAATACCTTTAAACAAAAGCATAAATCTTTGCTAAGAGCGCAGTGCTTCATACTGCACAGGTCTGTGGTGTGTGTGGCAGATCGAGTAATGGGGAAGAGAGAGAACTTTTTAATGTCTCCTGGAATGTACAAAGCAAACTTCTCCTTTTTAAGGAATTGTGTTGCTAGGCTTTAACTGGCTTTGAAGCATAGGGTTCCAAGGTTAATGCAGTTTTATCTAAGTTTTAATTGAAGAACAAAAGAACTAGAAAAGAGAGGAGAACTTTGTTTTAATAGAGGGGTATTTTTACCGAAAAGGTCCTCGAAAGCTGATTGCACAAGCATTCTACCTCTTTTCTGGCCTGTTTTGTAGGCCAGCATAATGTGATGTAACATTAGTTATGCTGGCCATTCCACTCGCTGTTTGGTATGTATGTGGTCTGTTATTTCTACAGTGATGTATTAGACTATGCTTATATGGTTCTTTCTGAAGAGTTTGTCTAAGAGATAAAACCCACACTGGGCCTCTGAGCCCCACAGATCCGCAACTCAGCGGCACGTCATGCCAGTCATATATTAAAGTTTATTGTGGCACTCTGAGAATGTATCCTGCTTCATTTTAATGCCCAGTTTTTTTATATCAAAGCACAGTATTGCAAATATGCATATTATGAATTTAAATCTGTAGACTATGCACTGTAGTACCAGATGCCAGCTACAGTCTTAAAAATCTGAACTGTAAGAGAAGAAGTGATTTGGAATCTTGTGCTGCTTATTTTATTTTACACAGACTTTGTGGAGGTTATTTCACTGTTAAAGCTTGTTTACATTTTGCCTTCATTATGGTCCATAAAGACACAGTAGAATTGACAGCAGTAATTGAGTTGAGGTGCAGTTGAAGTAAGAAAGGGCAAGGCAGTTTCTCTCATACTGAATTAACATATGAATGTGTATGAGTGAGAGTGCTGTGTATGTGCTGATTGTGCTCAAAGGATGCGTGCAGTATACCCGTGCTGTACTGTAGAGTTAAGAAAGTGCTTTAACCTCTTGCTTACAGCTTTGCTGCTATTACTGGCGAGCCCTTATGTTGAACACAGAAAACATTTTGCATAAAATTGCCCTGCTCATAGTGGCTCCATTCCCAAAATTGTTGGGCCTCCTTGTGGAAACAGTGGGTTTAGGACTTCTCTAACTGGACATGCTTCAGCACATATCAGCCATTGCCCTGAAGCTTTGTCAGTCATCCTGGAAGACAAAAGAGAAAAGGCAGTGTTAGTTGTAGCCAAGTTCTGATTTGCTCCTGATGTCTTCTATTACATGATAGGACTGATAGGATATCAGACTGGGAGGCTGATGTTTAGCACCCTCTTGAAAAAAAAGTCCATGATAAAAAATGGTCATGCTTTTTAGGAATGACCTTAATTTGGTATTGAACCATTATGTTGTTATTTACATTATTTAGAGGTTCTTTAAACTTTAACCTTTGAGCCTGATGTAAAAACGTGGCTATTTCTGTTGCGTAATCTGCTGTTCTCCGTTAATCACAACAGTTCTTAATGCTGTTGTTGCATTTATTTGATATGTAAAGAACACAATCGAGCAAAGTCAAAAATGAATTCATTTTCATTTAATTTATCACAAACTGCTTTTCTAAACAAGCATGTGTACATTTATAAAATGGTGTAGAAATGTAAGTCACGCATCAGTCATCTCTGTATAGCTCTGTGCACTGGAAGCAAGTTCTAACACTTCATTTGAGGGTCATCTATCATAAAGGCAACTATAGCTAACTTTGATCAAAATAGTCAAATGTAACCTTTATAATGAACAACTCCTATTGAAATAAGCATTTATGAACACTTTGTAGAGGTATGTTAGTTGCCATGACAGTGTTCTGTATGTGTCATGTAGCCTTATGAACAGTATCCTACTGGAAAGTTTTACAGAATGTAGTTATATATGGAATATATACACAGTTTTAGTGTGGTTATACTCTTCAGGCTAGAGTCAAATAGGTCAGACCATCTTTGCAATCAGAACCATCTCTTACACAGTCAAGAAAATGGTGTTGGCACAGACATACTCCCAGTGGCACTCTAAAATCCTTTTTTACGTGGATATTTTCCCCTCACCACCACTTTGCTGTTACTTTGATAAGCAATGACTGTGCTATCAGACATGAATGGAAAGAAACACTTCTAAAAGGCACTATAACAGGCACTATCCCCAAAGGAACTAATATCTCTTTGATGGTGTGCTTGGAGATTGTGTTGCAGAGAACCATGCTCAAATCACACTTAGAAAACTGCAGAATGCAGGATGCATAGAATTGTAAAGAAAGCTAACAAAATGCACACAAACAGCAACATTAACTACAATGGACAATTTTTAATGGGGCAATACAAATCCTGTATGGCTCCACTGAAAGACCTCATCAAAGACCAAGTACAAGTAGAGCGCTGGCTACAGCCTTCCAACCACCTGAGGAACCAGTTCTAATTGGTCCAATACCTGATAAATTAGACATGCGCTTTTTTAAGAGCCATCAGTCTTTACATCAACAAGACAGAAACACTGTCTTATATAAAGTAACAAAAGAGTAGGAACCTACATTGATCATATTGATATTGATCATTTTTTTGTTCTGTATGTTTCTGTTCTAACAGCTCTAATCAGAGAGTACCAGCTTAGATCCATACTGTTAATGCCAAAGGCTTTGTATTACACAGTCCATTGCTCAAGGGGAATTCCACAAATTCCGTGTGTATATAATGTGTGTATAATTTGTGTGTATATAATGTGTGTATAATTCAGTCACTGAAAGTGTAAACAGAGACATTTAAAATGGTTTGATGTTAAATAGTTCATAGTAGAGAAACGTAGAGACTCTGATTGCTTTACAGTGATCAGTGGTGGTAATACGAGCCAGGGTTTTTAAAGACTACAACACAAATATAGCCATTTTCTTCACTGTCCAAAACCGCCAGTGAACCCACACGTCTTCCGATTGTTTGGTTGCGATGTTGAGAATGGTAAAATAGTTTTAAATCTGAAAATAAAAAAAACTCCTTGGATGCTTCTTTGCCATGCAACACTTTGCATGTATCTCTCCACCATTTATGGATTTTAAAAAGCACATTTGTACATTTTAGCTCAAAAGTTTATCTCAAAACTATCATAGAACATTGTCCTGGCTATCAGGCAGCATATTCGTAAGCTTGTTGGGTAATGACTTCATGTGAAGTAGTTTTTAGAGGTATTCAGACGTCTGGTTCCTGTCACCACCACTGTGAACAATTGGGTAAGTTTCTTGAGAAAAGACAATTTCACGTCATACAACAAGACACGTCAGACCACTCAATGTTCTGTCTGTCATAACAGCTGACTCTTTATTTAGAAAATGTTGAAATTTAGAAAAATCTGTGGAATTTCCTAAATGAGGATTGTCCAAGAAATTACAGTGAATACTGACAGCAGAATGGTTCCTCTTTATGGCAACTGGTCATATCCTATTATATTCAGCGTTGAAAAATGATATACTTACTGTGTATTGTTTGTGTGTTATTATATATTTGTTAGGTATTGATAGCTAACAGGGGTGTAGAACATACTTGAACAGTTGTACTTTGTCAGTATTATTTTGGAAGATTTGTACTCAACTGTATTATTGAAATTTCATGTGTGTACCTTTACTCCATTACATCTCCAAGAGAAATTGAGTAAAATCTTTACTTTTATACTGTTATTTTTTTGATAATACATTTCATAATATTTTAAAGCACTCATTATAAGTCAAATAGCAGGAGGTTTTCTTCTTTTCTCTTGCCAATTCCTGTTTCTGGTTATTTATTTTAGTTAAGTTCATGTCATTATAAAATGAAACTTTCTATAAGTCCACTAATTTGATCAAGACCTTTAATCAGTCACATAACACATGGCCAAATTAAATGAAAACGTTGAACATTGCACTTGTATTGTTGAGTATGTTTAAAGGCTGTTATTTATTTCTTTTACTTAAGTATTTTTTGTCTCTATACTTCCAATTTTAATTGAGCAAAATGACAGTACACATACTAAAGTACAATTACAGATTTTCAGCATCTGAAAGGTAACTGTGTGAAATCAATGGTTCATCCTTCCCTTCACTTGAACTCTTTTTTGGCACATTAGGTGGGATTTTTTGTAGTTTTAATATAGGGTTAGCTTGCCAGCTACAAATAATAGGCTTTGTTATGTTTCTTGTGGAAGAGTGTTATTTGAACCTACTGAAATATAGTCTTCTTAAAAATTTCTGTTCTTTTTAAAATGGCAGAAAATTGACATGAAATTAATTTACTTATTTGTTATTTATTAGTACTTATTTTCTATCATATTCATACAGCTATGTTATAGTTTGTTTAGATCATTTCACAGTAAGAGGAATGTAGTACATGATTTTGGATGCAGCTGTTGACTATTTTTGGTATGTTGGACAGTCTAAAAAAAAATCCAGCAGGCACTAGATCACTATACAGCACACACACTGCTTTCAGTAGGTAATATGTTATTTTTCTCTATGAATCTGCATTTTTTGATAGACTCACAAAGAGCATATTTCAGGACTAAATTGTCATTATATAACTCTAACAAAAATATAAAAGGAAAGTTACAAACGTTTTCAGACATGCAGTTTAAGGTCTCAAGAGACTGCTTTTTGTTACTAGCAACCCATCTTTCTTCCGTCACAGAGATGAATCTTCGTGATCTTGTCAGTTTGTGCTTGTGTTTTTCCAGCAGGGTCAGAGGACAGGGACTTGTTAATGCTGCATTCTCTGTAAATCCTCATGACTCCTCAAGGTCCGGAAGCTCGCTCAGATCATTTTAAAAGGCCTCGCTTCTTTAAGGCTTATCTCTCTGGGCGGACTCTAGTCTGAGGCAGCGGAAATTGAGGAGATTGAGGAGTAATTGTGCAGATTGATTTTTTTAGAAGTATTCCCAGTGAAAAACAGTATCTTGTCCCAATGCAAAAAAGCATGTGTCCACTGGGGCTGCAGAATATGGGTAAAACAAAACTTTCATTGCCATTATTTTGCTGTATATTTCACTTGTGATATATGATCATAAGTGATGTAAAGAATGTTAGAAATGGACTGACAAGTCTGTAGTGTGATATGGTTAAAGATTAGCCTGCATTTTTTTGAGAATTTACTCAGTCTATTAGTCCTTCAATCAGTAATCAATAAATAATTTACTTTTGTTGGGCATAAATAATTGAATTATTCAAAGCACCCTGAAAATATTTGCTTGTTGAGTATTTAAAGGGCTCATTTGCATGTTACAGTCTTTAGCAGTATCAGCATTGCAAAAGCCATATTGCATGATAACGATTAACAGCTCGAAGTGTATACCAGTCAGTAACTGATTAACTCCCTATGTATTTACCTGTTGTTATTGTCTTAAACATGCTTCACACAAAGTTTGATTGCCTCTAATTTTGAAGCTGACGAAATGG
Organism: Pygocentrus nattereri; assembly: GCF_015220715.1. NCBI lineage: Eukaryota > Metazoa > Chordata > Actinopteri > Characiformes > Serrasalmidae > Pygocentrus > Pygocentrus nattereri. The sequence goes on from NC_051226.1 coordinate 18,475,499, forward strand.
GAGCATTTCTATTTTTTTATTCCTACAGTCAGTCAGTCTAATTTGGGGGTCTAGCAGTGAACAAAGTAGTACTATATTAAAGAATGATGCTTAACTCTGAATTCAAGTCTGTGAACAGACAAACTGAGCAGTCTCTCCTCTTTCTCTTTAACTTCTCTTTGCATTTGGTAAACGCATGGGGTTAGTGCCTGTGAGAAAGCTCAGTTTCAGCGCTAATGGAAACGGGTTATCACATAGTGCTCATAATGCATTTAATTGTCAAACCTTCCATGATCTGGTGTAGTTTTGTAAAAACAATTTACAGGGGATGTCAGCATGTTTCCTTTGCTGTTAACAAAAAAAAAAAGCGTGATTTCACTATTGACTGTAAAATATATTCACTTTTGTGTTTCCTCTGTTGGGGCCTGTTATAACCACTTGGCCACATAACCATAAATTATCTTATATGGTAATGCTGTTTACAAGATATGTTAAATTTCTTCAAATTCTTTCTTGTGTTGGTGACTGACTCTTAGTCAAATTCAGTCCTAATTCAACATAATTAAATATTTCTCACAAATTCCAAGACCCACTTTTGCCATAAAAAGCTGCAAAATATGATAGATGTCATCGCATAGTGGAGAGCAGGGCACCACCTATAATAACTTACAAAACAATACCCCATATGAGAGGTTAGCTGGAATGGACTGAGGGGGTAAGTGACACTAAGAAAGTGCACCAAATTTATGCACAGTCAACACGCTAAATTAAATAAAATTCAGTTCATTTGAATTATATGAGCTTTCCAAAAGATGCTGTGAAACTCTAGTAAATTAATATTTGCCCACAAATTAGAACAGCAAATGTCAGAACAAAAAATGTTTCTAATGAATTTGCAAATAAAAAGTTTTTAATAAATAATTGTTTTTGACTTTATTTGAGGGATGTTATGGATTCTTGCATAATTGGTGCAGACTTAGTTGTAACACTGTGTTAGATACTAATCCTGGTGTGTGAAGGATGTACTTGTTTTAGTTGTAGTTGATGTAGTTATTTTAAAGCCACCAGGAGAGTGATTCAAATAATATAGGTATGAGTTCTGTGACTTATTCAGACAGTTCAGTGATTGAATAGCACATAGCACTACAAAAAGGTCTCTGTGATGAAATATCTGTTCTAATTGCTGTTCACAGGTAACATTGCTGTTGAAATATGAGACGATAAACAAATTCTTGAAAGTGTTCAACAACATAAAAATCGGTTTTACAAATTAACACTCCGTTAGGTGCTTTGTTTTCCTCTACCGGAATGACGTCTATTGTGGTGTTGTGTATGTTGCCAAACACTGTGCGGTCTGAAACTCCCACACAGTCCTTAACAGGTAGAGTAATTGGATTTTTTTTCTAGCTTTTCAATCTGTGTTTAATTATTATTAGATATATATTATTATATATTTGTCAAAATCTTTGTCATTAAATTATATATCTACAGTATAATTTAAATCATTTTAATGTTGATAATCAAATTGACAACCCCTTTAAAGTGTGTGTGGATGATGCAGGTGCACAGTGAGTGTTGCAGTGGCAATTGTGGTTGTGTGTTCAGTGGTTTTTTGCAAGTGCGTTGTTGTTTCTCTTTTCTTCATGCACTTTAAGTAGCTCAGCAAGTGATATCACCATGTGTGAATGCTTCTCTGTAGCCTTTGAATAGAAATGGAGACATATTACTCTTTGTTGTACTATTGTTCCAGAGTTAACTTGGAATGGCCACATTTTGTATTAAAAGGCTCGCACGGCTTTAGGAACCCAGCAGGTGTTTTGTGTTATTGTCTATAAATATCTGGTTCTTGGGGAATCTATCAGTAACTGTATTAACTGGGGATTTAGAGCTATCCTTTTACAATAGGCTTTGTCCCTGGACTCTGCAGGCCAGGACAGTAGTGCTATTTTTACACTGAGACTCTGGTAGGCTTCCTCTTTTTATAATTAGGAGCATAAGGTATTTGCAGTTGTGAAGCAGGATATGACACTGAACAATACATACTTTAAAGCTGCAGTAATGAACCTGTATAAATGTAAATGTACTTGCTAAAACTGTCACTACGTTCTGAAAGTAGTACACAAGACTGTGAAAAAATCAGGTTCCTCTGGCTCTGTCTTGTGCTCCTAATGCCATTGCAAGAATATACTGTGACAGAATCAAAACAACCAGTCAGAGCGGGGAGGAGTGTCTGACAAATTATCAATCACTGTTTGTGTACCCTGTAGGCAGCCCCCCTCCCGCATGTACCATCTCTGCGTACGCTCACACATGGTTGAGCTCAATATTTTTAGTGAGCAGCTTCATGAAAGGCAATGACAGATAAACAACCACCAAGTAAAACTGTCATCCCTCTTAGGATGCCAACAACAGCATATACAATGAAGACAAGTAAAAAGATAAAGAAAAGTGAAGGAAAGCAAGCTAGTTCATGTTTATACCAGTGTTTGCTCCTTGTTTTTGACCTGGCATCTTCAGTTTTTTTAAATGAGAACAGCTGAGCTTCAGAAAATGAAATGCCTCTGAGTGTGTGCTGTTAGCTGAGAGTCCCACGAAAAGTTTAAATGCAACTAAAAGTGTCTTGCATCTTATTTGTTTAGTTTTAATCATTTGTCTTTCTCTGCTCCCTCTCACTCACTCCGCTCCTCTGTCTCACTCAGAGCTGTGTGGGATCGATGAAGTGTTGTGTCAGGATGAAAACGCTGTGCTGAGTTTCGAGGCCATTCGTAGCATCCACAAAGACATGGACGACGATGCAGATGGAAGTGTGGATGTGATGGAGACAGATGGGGTGAGGACTGTGGCATGTCAGGGCACCACTGCTAACTGTCCTTTATGAACCCATTGTAGCTCAACAGCAGAACATTTTATAAGCCTTTTCCCAGTGTTTGTTTCACTTACACTCGCGTTCAGAAGTTGGGCGTCACTTTTAAGTAAAATAGGAGATTTGCAGATAAAGGTATGAAATGATGCTATTGTGATGTTACTACTCTGCAGCATTACAACTGTGAAAGAAGAAGAAATGTTAGATGTGTCAAGAATGATGAACAGAGCTGTAGATGATTCCCTGATTGCAGTAAAACTCACAAGCTAAGGTAACTTAATAAGCACCAACCACTAAAGAAATTACTACAAATTAAAATGACAGTATATTATTAATAAATCTAGATGTATAACTGGTTTTTACCAAAAACTTTAAATAATACTTAGATACTTAAAGACTTAAAACACTTCTAGTGTCTAACTTTTTAGTATTTCAGTCTACACTGTACAAGTTACTGAAATAATAGCAGTTATGGTATTATAAGTGATTCCAAACTTTTGAAAAATAGTGTAACTTCACATTCACATGATCATGTCTGGTGCATTCTTTGCATGCAGTATATGCCTTAACAGATGTATCTAAATTTTATTTACATTTTATTTGTATTATTTATTTGCACATCAGAGGAGGTTCTGTAAATTTGTAGGAACTTTAACTGGTCAGTTTGTATGGGATAAAATGCAGAATTTCAGCCTAACAGAAAGCCTATACTGAAACATCATAGCACGGATGAACACTTCAGCGTTACTCAATAACAATACCAACACAGCACACTGGCTCTTTCTCCTAGCAGGTTCTGTTATTATTTTGCTATGGGGTGGATTAGAACAGATGTGTTATTAATAAGGGAGGTCCAGATTCAGAGAATCACCGAAGCTTTTTTACCCCCAAATTAATGCTGCTTGCCCAGGTAAAAGAATCTAGCCTGAAAAAGATTTAAGTTATGACAGTTAAGACTCGGACAACAACACAGATTTTACATGTGTCGTTCAACTTCATGAGCATAAAGACACTTATATAAGCCAAAACAGAGGTTCCTGTCCCATGAGAACTGGCCAGCTGTGGCTTTCTGTGCAGTGCACTTTGAGTAAACTCTCTAATCACTTACTGACCACAGTCTGTCCAAGGTTATGGATGCTGAGCAGTTCAGTTCAAAATCCTAAGCACCAAAATCTCCCCCTCCTCCTAAAGGAATGAAAAATCAAATTCATGCAGCTTTTGTCATTTTGCTTCTAAGCCGGCAAACCACAATGCAGTTTGTGCTTTTCTAGGCCTAGGAATAAAGTACTGCACGTAGTCAAGGACTGTGCCAGAAGACGCAGTGCTTTTTTGGTAGTAGTCACGTAAGCACAGTATATTAAGAGCATTTGATCTACTGCCAAACACTTCATGATGTTTATGCCATACTTTCTCTGTCTACTCAATAATTGGACTGAAATAATGCATGATTAGTGGTCGAAAGCTTCAGTGTTAAAAGGTGTAAAAGAGGTGGGTGTTGCAAGTTGGTCAATGAGATATGTTAAGTTTGTATATCTTTTCATTGTATTTCCTGTCATGCAATGTGTTAATAGTTCATTTTAGAACTGTTTTAACAGCTCCCTGGCTTCTGCCCTTGTGAGTGGGAGTCAGTTAAGCCCACCAGTCCCAGTGGGACTCTTTAGAGACACAGTGTTGGAATATAAAATAACAGATAAGAGAACAGAAAAAGATCTAAACTAAAACCAGAGCTTAATTGTTCAGTGTTGAGTCAGAAAATGCTGAGAGCCATTCAGTGTAAAGAGATAATTTGAACATTTTGTTTATATTAAGAGTCTTTGTTCCTTGTGCAGTTTCTCAGAGAGGATCTGAAGTACCATGACCCCAAGGCAAAACACAAGAGTTTCCATGGAGCTGACCTGCTGATCACAGTGGAGGAAATGTGGAACACCTGGAGGGCCTCAGAAGGTTACATATACACAAACAAACTCACAGAAAAAAAGTTGCAAGACCTTGAGTTAAACACACAGCCTCTTTTTAAAAACTAATCACAAGAAGCCTGTGGAACTTATCTGTGTTCTTCTGTACACAGTAGTTTGCACCAGTTCCACAGCAGTTGGTCCGGTGCTTATTAACCTCTGCTGTGCATGAATTGACGATGCTGGCTCTGATACAGTGGGCCGGGATGTTCCTTTCTGCTGGGTGGGTGGAACATTAAAACATTGACAGATTGTAATCCCTCTGGCCTGTTTAGGAGCACAGAGATTTGCCTTGCGATTATCAGGGTGGAAATCATGTCACAATTTGTGATGTTTTTTCTATTTCCCTGTGAAATAAGGGTGAATGAACGCATTTCAGTGTAATTGTGAATGCAGTATTGAGTTTAATGACATAGCATCTTGAGACCAAAAAGCTTAAAGTGAAACAATAGGCAGGTGTTATGAAGTTAATTTAGGAAATAACTTCAGTCTAAATGTTTTTTATTAGTGTATAACTGGAGCATGGAGCAGGTGGAGGAGTGGCTTATTAACTATGTGGAGCTGCCACCATATGTCGACTCCTTCAGGAAGAATGAAATCAGTGGCAAAGCCTTGCCAAGGTAAGACAGAGAACATATACACCTTTATAGAAAGAAGCCTGTGGAACTCAGTGTACAGTGTACTTCTGTACTCATAGAGGCAGAGTTACTAAAAGAGGTGCTTATTACTGACAGCGTACAGACAGTTTATGCTGTTTGGGGAGGCCATTTTAATAGGTATAACTTATTTAACTAAAATAATTTAAAAACCACATGTTATTTTGATACTTGGACCTAGTAAATCAAAATAAATAATGACATGTCAAAATAGAGACGTGTTCTTGAGTTTTTGGCTCCATAGTACATTGTATTAGTTAAGTTGGGTCACAGAATCTCTGAAACTGTGTCGTGAAGACGCAGGATTAAAAAACACTCCTCACATTAGTTCTGTGGAGGTTTAACTGAAGTGTTATGTTTCCAGCTGAAGTATGGCATTCAGCCTGAAGAGAATGTTTTTTAAACAGCACAGTTTGTCCTATCACTGTTACTCTTTGCTGCCAATGCAGGCTGGCCGTGAAGAATGCCACCCTGACGCTGTCTGTGCTGAAGATCCAGGAACGCAGTCATGCTCAGAAACTGCAGCTCAAAGCTCTGGACACAGTGCTGTTTGGCCCTCCCCAAAGTAAGTGTAACTTTGAGAAAGGAGTCATGATTACTCATAAACAGCTTAGATCAAAGGCATTAAAGAGGAGTTTGTAGTCACTTTGCTGCAGTATCAGCCTCTATTCTATGGAAAGAATTTACACTGGCACAAGAGCATTAGTGAGGTCAGGCTCTTATGTCTGATGATTAGTTCTGGATCAGAAATGTTAGCCATCCCAACTCATCCCAAAGGCCCTGAATGGAGCTTCATCATTCCACTCTTTATCACTTTTTCACTTCCCACAAACTGTGTGTTTCAGCAATGGATGCACCTGAACGTAGCTGTATTTAGTCATTAGAAGGGGTGCCTAGATACTTTTGGACGTTTTATGCATGTAGGATTATTAAACAAACTCTTCATCTTAGGAATTTGCTATTTTTTAGTGAATTATAGTCATTTTTATTGTCACTTTTCAGATAGCCTGTAGTAGCCTAAGTGGTACTGGTGAACTGTAATGGATAGAGCATTTATGAAGAATGACTTATGGATTGTTTGGGTGAATGAGAAGCTTGCAGGTTAAGCCAAGCACATCCAAATTCTATTTCTGTGTACAAAGAAAGCACACTCAGTGATGTTTTTACACATGAGTGAGTATTTTTGGTCTGTGCATGAAAATAGCACTGCGCTGCAGAGGGAGGGAATGGGGCAGACTAGGGGACGCTTCGCTGCCATCGTTTGTTTCAATGTGATGCACCAGCACAGCTGGATAAACACAGAGAGAGGGATGAAGGAAGAGAGTAATCAGTGAAAGAGAGAGAGCATAAGGGCTGATGATTGGAGGGGATGGGTCCATTCTTTTAGATGAATGAACTGCTGAGACTGTATTGTTCCTTTTATGAGCTGAGGTGCAGTTAACAGCATAAATAAGAAACAGCGTATTCTCCTTAAGTGTAGTGGACTGTCTCTGAATGCACTTCGAAAGTTAAACATCTTACAGAGCAACAAATGACACCACACTACATTCTGATGGGTTGAAATGTTTGAAAGGCCTGTCATTTGTTGATGTTTTTGTTTACGGTGGACAACAAGTCCAGACTGAACTGTGCAAATTAACAAGCATCTGTGCTATCCTGTGTCATCATTAGTGTCTGTCTGTAAAAGGCCTGGACATAGGGGAGGTTTAAAATTACTTTAAGGGTCACCAACACATTTCTACAAACATTTAAAAAAAGGTTGGGATAGTATATGAAATGCTAATAAAACCAGAAAACAGTGATTTCTTAATTAAGTTGGATCTGTATTAAATTGAAAACAAACAAAAACACAATATTGGTTATTTTACCTCATAAAATGTCCAAAGAGTTAGGGGAGAACCATGTTTTCCACTGTGTTACATCAACCTTTGTTAGGGGCCTGAAGACATCAGGTTTTGAGGAAGTTTTGATAGCAGAATATTTTGCAATGCTTCCTTAACTGTGTAACCGCACAGCGCCATTGTTGTCATAGTGCACCACATTTTCAGTGACAGAAAGGTGTGGACTGCAGGTACCTGCAGGCTCTCTCCTATTACACAGTCATGCTATCGTAATGTGCAAAATGTGTCTTCCATTATCATGTTGAAATATGCATGGACATTCCTATAAATGACTGTCTATAATGCAGCATATATTGTTTCATGTATTATATCTTTCAGCGTTAATGGTGCCATCACCGAATCAGAGATTAAACCTTTGGATAATGCAAAAAGAATGTTCACTCACAATCATACCCAAAGAATTGAAGTTTATTTTAGTAGCAGCTTATGGGAAACTCAAAGAGTATTGGGGCTTGAATGGTATACCCAGTGCATGCCTCATAGACTCAGGGTTTTCAGATCTGATATGATGGGTCATTGTGTGATCTGGTTCGCTTGTGCAGGACATGGACAGTTTGATTGCAAACGGAAATAGCATGTGCTAATCTGTCCATCTAAACCCCACCCATACACAGCCACAGGAAACCCACAATATACAGATAAGGGAGAGACTGCCTTGGCCACCTACTTGCATTATTTCATATAAAGCTCTAATATTCAAGAGGGTGAAGAAATTTGCAGAAAGGATGGTCACTGCCAATTACATTAAGAACAGCGACCAGATAATAAAAAAAGATATACCTGAGCCTTTTAAAAATTCCAGAATATTTATGTGGAAAAATTAAACAAGGAAGCCTTTCTTTCTGTAAAAGGGGCTGGTCAAAAAAAATGTAATATACATTTTGATCATGTAAATCACAAACTATTTTGCTTATTATCAAGAAAGGTACTTTTTTATTTATTATTTGTTAATCAATTAATGGAGCAATTGTCACATATCTACTTACTGTATTGTACAAATGTAAACGCATTAATATTTGGAATTTATATGCATAAAATATTTATCAAAATGTGAAAAAAAAAAATGCCTGTGTTTCATACCTATTCCTGCAAACAATTCCTGCAAACAATGCTTATTACTTCTGTTACTTGTAAAATTACTAATAGTGTTTTTTCAGTCTACCCCCAGCTGACTGCTATTATGCTTGCTCACTGTTTAACTTGTGATTCAACAGGTTCAAGTCAAGGACCATCGGTTTCTCAGAAGGTTTTTCTTTAAAATAAAGGCATGTAAATGCTTGGTTTATTGAGACCCAACCTGACAGTCAAGTTCTTACTGTATTTGAGTCAAGCATCATTGAGATTTACAAGGCTATTCAGTAGCGACAACCCACGGCGAAAGTGAAATCCTTATTAATTCCATGTAGAGGGGCCTGTCAGAGTCAGTTATGTAATGTGTGTTTAGATAATCACACCTCCTTCATCAGGGCAGAGCAGGTGCAAGATTGTTTTGCTATAGGAATTACATCTGTCAGAAAATATGTATTATGTAGTAGAATTTAGTTGGCGTCACTGGACTGTATGTTCATAGGAAAGATATTAAGTTAGACAATAAACATTAAACTAATCTGCTTCTCCTGCCTTTCTTTAACAGTGAGCAGGCACAGTCACTTGAAAGACTTTGTGCTGGTGCTGTCCATTGTAATTGGTGTGGCCGGGTGCTGGTTTGCCTACATCCAGAACCGCAACTCAAAAGACCACATGGGCAAGATGATGAAGGACCTTGAGGGCCTGCAGAGAGCGGAGCATAGCCTGCTTGAACTGCAGCAGAAGTGAGTGTCTCTCCAGGTCTGATCTGTTCGCTGTGTTTTTTTTTTTTTGTAATTCTGGTAAAGTAAGAATTAGGGATGGAAAGATAAAATTATCAACAAATATAGATCTTTTAAAGGTAAATTACAGTTATGTATTTTCAGGTTTTGAAAATGCAAACACTAACACTAGTGCTGTCTTGCACATCAGAGCTTGTGGTTGATCCTGTAGTTTCTTATTTTAGTTCCTTAAGCTTTGATGTGAATCTCAAGAAAAATGATAAGTGGTGCCTGCCCTAGTGAGAGCATTGTTTAAAGCTGGGGATTTGGAGTGACAATATGTACTTGTAAGCACTCGGAACAATATTTTGTTAATAGTAGTTGTACTTTCCTCATATGAACTGACTTCACATGTTCAGCAAACAACTGACAGCAGTAAGTAGTGTTAAGACTGGCCAAAGAACTCTTGTTGGTACAGCTGCGGTGGTGTTGCCTGAACAGAAAACCTTTGATTTTCTGTGTACAGGAAGACAGCGTTGTCCATTACTACTGTGCCAACTGTTTGAGCTGTGTCCCTGCTACTTGGACTTTTGAGCCTGATGTCTGAACAACATCCAGCAAATCTAATCCAGCAGCTCTTTTAAATTAATATTTAAGGCTTTACTGTGTAAACAAGACCACCATGCTTTAGTGTAGGTTTTTTTGGACGTTTTTCTCTACAGACTAATCAAAGCTTCTTCTTTTAAATTCAACCAAAATGAATCATAACACTTTTTTTCAGTACTGTGATATATTTCTGAGTGAAACAGTGTCAGGGAAGGCCTCTGAGCTAGCTAAGTGTGTTTTCGCTCGATGATAGATGAGAGGGTTCAAGGACTCTTTTCTACTGAGTGTGCTGTTGACTCTGCCCTGATGATTGACTGGTGGAAGTCTGTAAAAATGCAAATGAAATTGCATTGAATTAATTCATTTTACCACAGAATGAGTGCTGTATGTAATTCTAAAGGGATGAGGTGCTGTTTCTCTTTGTACATTAAAATTTTTGCCGTCTTTTTAGCTTGCTGTTCTCTATGATAATGGAGTATCAGTTGCCTTATTAGACAGTGCAAATACATGTAAGATACATTGCATTTTAATCATCATTTTATCATCCTTATTGCATAATCACATGAAGCATTACCATTAGGGGTGGGGGGGAAACAATCCTTAGATGGATTGCGATGTAGATGTGGATGATTCTGAATTGATTCACAGATGTCAAAAATCGATTCTCTAAATGTCAATTGATAACATAATGTTGACAGAACGCAAAAGGCGGAACTTTGCAAAGTGCGGAAGTACAGCGCCTGGACAGTCTGTGGCGTGCACGCTACATTAAAAGCAGAACCGGTTTTTGAGGAGTCTGGCCACTTCCTAAGCGGTTGTACTTGCTGCAAACAGAGGACCATCGGTCAAGCGCTGTCAGAGCTTCTACCCAAATCTAAAAAAGGACGAAGTAAACTACAAACTGTATCGCAATTTTTATTGCCAAGGACTTGCATCCGTACTCTGTCGTTAAGAACCAGGGCTCTTGTGATATGTTGCACACTTTGGAGCTGAGATACAGTGTTACATCTCGAAGATATTTTACTGGCTCAGCGACTCCACAACCCCCCTTTTACAAAGAGACCAAAATCGAAACTATAGAATCACTGAAGGAAACGGGTAGAAAAGCCGTAATGTACTGCATGAACATCCATTGACAGAGGATTTTATTTCACTGTAACTGCACATTTTATGAGAAGGGTGTAATTGCAGCACCATATGAGGGTGTTTCTGTGATGAAGACACACCCCACCAGGAAAGGCCCTCATGTGACGTTAGGACAAGGTGGGCTTTGTTGTAAAACCACAGTAATGTTGCTGAGTAAACGGAACTGTCATGCTGTTTTAGGGCCGCTGTTAGACTTTGAGAATAAAGTCATAATATTTAGAGATCAAAGACGTAAAGTTAAGAGAATAAACTTGCAATATTTTGAGGATTAAGTGCTAACTGTAGGGGGCTGCCTTAATGCATTGGGGTCTCGATTGCTGTACTGGCACTCACTCCTGTCTCCTTGTGGATTGATAATTTTGATTGTCAGTATCATTGTCTGTGAAACTTCATGCCCTCTTTAAATGGTCCGAAGATGTAGCCGCTGTTAGCCATGTAGACAACCCTGCCTGTGATTCTCCTTACACAGAACATACAGTTTCCTCTGAGTCCATCTGGCTATTATAGATAAACACAGTTTCCTGCTTTGCTGTTTCTTATATTAATAATACTCTGGTGCTGATGTGCAGGAGAGAGAGGGAGTATTTCTTTATTGGTGAAATCGATATGAAAGCATAACTCCACCAACTCCTCGCCACCCCTCATTTAACACGAGGGGATGCAGCCTTCCCTTTGCAAAGCCTTTGGGCACAATATTGCAACCTTTCCTAGTATTAATGCCACTTTAATGTCATAATTATATGATATTATCGTCAAAATATTGTGAATTTCTTCTCAAAATATTATAATTTTATTCTAAAAAATATATACGACTTTCTTCTCAAAATATTCAGATTTTATTCTTTTAGACTTTTTTTCTTGATATTTCACAGCTTTATTTAGTCTACTGTTTTTGTTATTTATAATAGTGGCCCTAAAATGCCATCTTACAGAACAACACAAAAAAATGGGAAAGAATAAGGTCGAGATCAAGCGCTTTCATTACAGATTATGATGTCGGTAAGTTTACTGTTACTTTAACATTTTAGTACGACCTTAAAACTTGTGGAAAATAAGCACATGGTTGCTTTTCAACAATGCTTAACCTTGCCAGAGTTGTACTGTGCAAGCTGGCAGCACCACGGTAAACCCTGCTGAATAAATACCATTAGGATTAAAATCTAATGGTTTTTGCCTCCTGATGGTAACAAGCTAGTTTCCAAATAGAATTAGAAATGTATCAGGAATCAGTCACTAGTTCACCTGCTAAACCATTCCTTTATATTATCAACCCATCAAGAAAAGCCAAAACGCATTACAAACCCCCAAGAACCAACAGAAACTCTTAGTGTTTTCTATGTTTTGTTCTCATTTGGGACGTTAATATTATAATCCATTATCACACATTAATTTTATAATGGCTGGTATGGAGCAGATTGTATAGTGCTGTTGAAAACACTCCTGATTGCTACTGTTATGAAAGCCACTCAGACCGCAGAACTCTACAAATCACCAGAAGCTATAGATTTTTGCATATTTGTTTTTAAATGCCAAATGCTCATTAGGTGAATATGTAGAAACAATATTAATTTACTATTAGTAACATCTTTACAAATACTGATGTATTTTCCCCGTTGAGTCATATCCACTAATGAGAGAAGCCATATTGGCTTGACATATTGGCCAATGAATGATATGTGGACGTTCCTGATGTGGGTGTTCTTGTTTTACGGAAACGCCTTTCATTCGCAGATGAGTGGCAGCCTGCATCTCGTGCTCCAAACAAGAGCAGTGAATGAGAATGTGAAAGCCTTCCAGTTGACTTGCCCTGCACATCACTACCATTTGATTTATTAATTAAAAGATATTGGAAGTAAATTTATTGTGGATCATTACAGATACTTTACCTTAAATGTTCGAAGTTGTCAGACAATGAGAAAAAAATCCTCTATGGAAAAAAAGTTGCATCAAGATGCATTGATAATCGTTTTATAATCGCATCGCAGCTTCAGCATCATAATCAAATTGAATTGTGAGGTGCCTAGAGATTCCCACCCCTAATTACCATGCAGGTCTGGAAATACATTAATAAAGCCACTTATAAATCATCTAAATCCTTGTGTAAATGAAATATCAGTACTAGTGTACCATATTGCACTGGTAGTATTCAATTTTTAATTTTCATTTTGAGCCTAACATTGAATCTCTGAGTGGAAAATTTTAATTCAGATATAGAGATTTTTGCCATTTTGTATATCACATTTTCATTAATGCACAACGATGTAATAAAAACTTTAGAGGCGTGCACAAGTTATTATATTTCAATGAAAAATTATGATAAAACAAGAATCTTGTCTTTTAAATCTAAAATGCTTAACGCTTGTGTGGTGTTGGGGTCTGTGGGACCCGTTTTTAATATTTACCAAAATAAAAAATTGTGATTTATGTCATTTCAACTTCAGATTCTTAGCCTTTGCTCATTTTCTGTAAAAAACATATAAAATAACACATTTTCAATGTCTTCACACTATACTCCCCCTACACATTTATATTACACATACAATGTTCAGGTGAACCTGTGAGGAATTCTGGAGGTCCTGTGTCCCTTTACTCTGTTTTCCTTCTACATGGTCTCCTATTACTGTATGTGCGTCTGTGTTTATTTGTTTTTACATAAATAGGTATTTTTACATAAATTGCTATGGTTATGATTAAAAATACAATAATGTGGTCCATCAGGCCCACTGAGTAATAAAAACATGAACACTACACAAGGGTTAATATGAGTAAAAAAGAAAAAAAGATAATTTTTTAGCTCTTTACAAATCTTATATAGCGCAGCTTTAAAGCCATTAGTATTTATTTTTTGTTTCAGTTAATTTCTGAACATATACAATACATTTTTCTATGAGGTTAATGTAATAGTGTGTGTGACTGATTTACAGGTGGGTTTGTCCTGTGTGTTTGCCCTGCGTGGAATTTGTGGTGTAGACCTTGTCCTTCATTACCCCTGCCTATCGTACTGTGTGACGCTTTTAGAATGCGTCATAAGCGCACCCCTCTGATGCAGTGAAATGTCGTGGCATTACTGCCTGCCCTCCGCTGCCTCTACACACCTGCCAAAATCTTTGGAACACATAAAGAAAATCCACATTACACTCTGCCACAACCTCAGGCAATAAGTAGGACGCTGTTGAGTATTTCTGGTATACACACACACACACACACACTCATAAACACACTCATACACTATCTCAGATGTACAGCTGAATTCTTCTGGGGGCAGTTGGTTGTGTGTGTCCAGCTGTTTCTAATATGATTAAACAGTAACGGTCCCGCATGCTTCACTCCCACCACAACTGCACCCAAATTCATTTCAGAGAATTGTCAAATGCATTACAGTGCAGGCAAAGTGACAGAGATGTTAAAAACTCCTTTTCCTGTAAAAGTCTTTTCATTTCCTTTCAGTCACGCTGAAGTCCACCAGTGCTGATAGAGGCAGCGGATTCTGGCTGGGCGATGTAAGCCTGCTTCAAAAGTCCTTAAATGGCAAAAAGGACGGACAACTCTCCAGTGAATCCGCTCTGCTTGTCTCAGACAATCGCACAGTCTTCAGATTGTTTTACTGCTCATCGTGTCCAGCTGGAGATTTTAGCAGTGCTGAAGCGCAAAGCCAGGCTAAGCCTTTTATCACAGGTCACAGGTCCTTCAAAATCTATGATTCGAACATGCGTTTTTTTCTCAGAAGTGCTCTAATTTAAACCCCTGTCCTTATAGGGTACACAGTTCTTTTCCACTGCACCAGATACAGCACAGTCAACGTTCTGTTTGTAGGACTCTTTTTTTCCTGTCAGCCATTTTGTTTTATGTTAGTTGAAGTTCAGAATAATCCTAAAACTGATGAGCAAAAGAAAAAATAAAGTGTCGACACAGCTAGAGTGGTCACTCTTAGTGCCAGTATTTTAACAGTTAGTTCCGTTTTTTGCAAAAAGGCCAAACATAATAATGGACATAAAAGTACATAGTAGTGAACTATGTATAGCTTTTCCAAACTTTTGGAATTTTACTGTAATTGTAAATTTGATGATTTGAAGAAAAAAAAAAATCATGTGTTTTATATACTAATTGTGACACTTCTGGACAAAACCTAAAACATAAAATACGCGCATCTGTATGTTCCCCCTAAGCAGTGCCCAGTATGCAATACATTAATGAAAGGCACTTAATCGCTAGATCCAGTGAACTAGTTGGAAGCTTGTGTGGCATGTCTCTCTGTGTCCTTCACAGTAAGTCCTGTTTGGAACAGAGAGCTGGCGGCTCACTCACACCCTGACCTTCACCCAGCCAAACTGCTACAAGCAAGATTTTGTGGTTTGAATGTGAATGTGCTTGGTCCCTCACACTCTCTGTAGTCTTTGTTCTTCTTTCCCTTTCCCCCTCTCTTTTTCTCACTCTGTCCCTCTGAGTGTAATGCTTGGACTAGTCTACTGCCATATCAGTGTCAGTTTGATTTATACCTCATTTCCTGTTCTCTCTGTGACTGCATCAGTGCTGTGTGAGATGGCTGCCATAGAACAGCTCTCTCTTGCTTTTTTTATTTGCTTTTTCAGCTTTGGTCACTTTTAGTAACATTCTGTTTCGTTTGTGGGTAAAATGGGTTGACACCTCAGCAAAGCTGTGCACATACTTAAAGTTTCACGGATGTTCATCCCAGCGTCAATTAGTTTGAAAGCTATTAATGGCTCACTTGAAAACAGGAGTCACGAAACAGCTATTTTTGCGAAACCACCAGTCGGATGTGGCTACACTCAGCCTTCCGTATCCAGGCTCTGGCATGTTTGAGTGGTAGGACTTAAACCGCTGAGTTGCTGCAGTGAACAGGTCACCTCTTGTTTAGACAAAGCTCATCTGCTCTCTTTCACATCCTAACCATGAATTGAGAAGAGGAAAGATCGTGGAGTATGTTTACTATATATCATGCAGCACTCATAATGCAAAAACTGATAAGTATTTGCTGTCTTTGCTGCAGCTTTCCCTAACGCTCCTCCTGCTGGTAGATTTAAGAACTGCAGCCAGTCACTGTTTTGCACAGCCATTCACCATAAAGCCTGTCATAAAATAAATGTGAGGGTAATCATAAGCTAAGCAAACTCATAATGAAAATGTTCTGTATATTTTATATTTTATAAGGCTTTATCAGCTTACTCTGTTTCCTGTGTCATTACACATTGTTTTCATTCAAGAATCAGTTCTGTGATATGTTGATGCTCTTCAGTATGCTCCTTTGAAAAGCCTCAGAGATAATGGTGATTAGCATATAATTATATAAATGATTTGTAGAGATATAATACAGCTTTTGCTAGATAGCAGCACTTATTTGGAGAAGCATCAACTTGCATCACAGAATAGGCTTTTTCCTAGCTTATTCGCTTAAAGTGTCCATAGTCTAGCCCAGATTCCTCTTGCGTTTAATTTTCTCCCTGAGCTCCACTTATGGTATTTGTTTGGTTTTAAGAAGCCAAAATGTCAATTCAGTTTTACATGAGCATTTCCTAACCTCTCTTTATGTCTCAGAATTAAACAGGCTATGCACAGCAGTGAGGCTGAAACACTTCCTGTAAGTTTGATGTGATTGGGCAGAGCTAAGCTGCACTAAGCTGAATGCACACATATATGTAAATACTTGTTTTGTGTCATCACAAAAAAACAGCAAATTGAAAATGGGTCCTTTTTCCAGCTTAGTTTGTGTGTGATACAGTGATGCATTATCTCAAAAGGTGAGGAAAATGTGGTTGTCCATGATATGAGCGCTTTAAGGGACCTGTTGGCTCAAACATAGTTGATCAGTCTGATGTCATAAGTTTGATTTTTTAGTTTTACCCTGAAGCAGAGATGGTAATATACATAATAAGCCATGAACATTTACAGCAGTTTGTGTAGCTCTGTTAAAATGGTTGTTGATTTTGACAGAAAACAGATTTTGACTGTTAACTGCAGCATGTATATCTGTGTGTGTGTATACAGGCTGCAGATAGCCCAGGATGAGCACCGCTCAGTAGAAGTGGAGAAGGTGAATCTAGAGCAGAAGCTGAGAGATGAGATCGATGCGGCTAAGCACGAGGCTCAGAGACTGCGAGAGCTGCGTGAGGGCACAGAGAACGAACTGAGCCGCCAGAAATACGCTGAAGAGGAACTGGAGCAGGTAACTCGCATACTTAGTTCTTACACTGTGTCAGAACATCAGGCTATACATATGCTCCCTGTGAATTACAGTCTTATGCAAAAGTATGGGCAGCCCTGATCAAATGACATGTATTTGATCATAATGACACTCATTCTGAATGTCCAGTAGACTGGAGACTTTTTCCAAGGTTATAGCTCTGTTGAAGCAGGTATGTCACCACACTCACTTTTATGTGTTTCTACAGAGCTCAGTCTTTGTATTCATTGATCTTTTAGTTTTTAGTTTTTTTAGTTAGTTTTTTTAGTTTTTCTTTTCTTAGTCATAAACAAAAAAAATTGACAGCTAGCGAGGTTGAACTGCCTCACTGCCTCTGAGACCGAATATAAGACTTCTTGAACGATCCTGCATTTTATTTCTGAAATGTTTTTGTATGTATGACCTTCTAGAAGGTTCTTGGTGTGAAGGGTAAAAAATGAAAAAGTGGATATTTATTTTTACATATACAATTTTGCGGTAAATTTTAATGTCTGGTAATCTGGACGTTTGGAGTCACTGGAGTAAATTATGCTTTGATTAGTATAACAGACTCGTTACAAAACACAGTCTTTCATGATTTTTGTTTATATTGTGTATTTAAGAGTTACAGCAGATGTTCTATAAATTTGGGGGTAATATATATTTTTTTTTCATGATTTCAATGGATTTCACTATTCAGTGTACTAGATGTTTCAATCAGGCTCATTAAATCTGCAAGATTTTGAAAAATGAACATTTATTATCAGGATCCAAAAAAAAATGTTCTGTTATTTCTGAAACACAGAAAAATTATTTCTATCTACGATGCTGGACTAGTAAATGTTTAATGTTAAATGTAAAACTATGTAATTTATAATACAGCTTATGTAATGTTTCTGATCTTGATTGTTTGAACAAATAGTAATCTATTATATATATATATATATATATATATATATATATATATATATATATATATATATATATATGTTTTGTGTTAAAATGCTCTTTGTCTTTTATTATAATGGGTACAAAAAATATTATGAAAATTATTTATTTTAGGAGCTATTAATGCAGAAGTCCAGGTAGTTCCAGAAGTTCAAGAGTGTTTTCATATAACTGTGCATACCAGTAAACACAGGAAACGTTCAGTGCCTGCTTTGTGTCCTATGTTGGTAATAATAAATACGTGTGTGTGTGTGTGTGTGTGTGTGTGTGTGTGTGTGTGTGTGTGTGTGTGTGTGTGTTAGGTACGCATGGCTCTGAAGAAGGCAGAGAAAGAGCTGGAGTCGAGGAGGTCCTGGTCTCCTCCTGAGCCTTTACAAAAGTGGCTGCAGCTCACACACGAAGTAGAGGTGCAGTACTACAACATAAAGAAGCAGAATGCTGAGAGACAGCTCATGGTGGCTAAAGAAGGGGTAAGAACATCACACATACTTAATTGTGTTCACACACACATTTCATTTTTCCTTACAGAGGAGAATATTGTTTCACCTTGTGGTAGAGTGGCCTCAAAGTAGCCTGGAGCTTACTGTGATGGCATGTTTGGAAGAAGTTCAAGCATAAGGCTAGACCAGCTGCCATCATCACAAACCTGCAGTTATAAATTTGATAACACATGTGGTTCATTTGTGATTGCAGGCAGAGAAGATCAAAAAGAAGAGAGGAACACTCTTTGGAACATTCCACGTAGCTCACAGCTCCTCACTGGATGATGTTGATCACAAAATTTTGTCAGCTAAGTGAGTGGATGATGAGAGCAGAATAAACCACACAAAAGTAAACAAACTCAAATGTTTAAAGCTACTCAAAACTGTTTTCATGTGGACAAGTCCAAAAATTGCATGTCACCTGAAAATTCATAGTAATTGGTAGAGATGCACTAACATTTCAGCCACAGAAACATTTGTACTGTAAATGCTCAGAAAAGGCCTTTCTGGTGTTCAGCCTAAAGAAAAAAGGTCTGAAGATATTATCTGGAAAAAAAAATTAAGTAGGACTGCTGTAACGAGTCAAAGTCTACCACTTAACAAATAATTTGGATGGTCTGATAATGAAAACAAGAAACGGTTTAAAATGCTGTGTGTATTTCCTTCACTTTCCTGCGCTGAACAGCACAGATGCGTTCTTTAAGTGATGGCAATGTCCAAAGACTGGCGACTAAACATTCTTGTCCCCTTTCAGAAGTCCATGGCTGTTTGGCAACAATAACATACTCTAAAAGCCATCTCACACCCAACGTGCCGTGTTGCATCGTGCAGTGTTTGAAAATTTGAAACCATTGTCTGTAATGGAGGTAGACACACCGGCGCCAACACCAGTACTCCATGACTACAAGCACTGTTCAGTTTCACAGCATGTCACAGCTCACCACACAACATTTTGGCATTACTACATTAAAGCCATATTTAGACCACAGAAAGCCTTAGTTTATCACATGTGGCTTGAAATTTACACAGAGAAAGACAGCCAGTCTTTTAGGCAGACAGACAAATGCTAATAGCACGTTACCTCAGCTAATTACTATTCAAGCCTTTTTCAGCTCATATCTTTAAGTTCAAAAACAGCCAGTCTGTGAAGAGGTAGTAAACGGATGCGATGCTGAACCCCATTTTAATCTTATTTATATAGTGTTGTAGTTAAAATGAACCTAAATCTGGTGATTTTGGGCTCTCCCTGCTGGTATTCTATAGTAGCACTCTGCTACGTGACGCGGTGCTGTGCAACATCGGGTGTCCGGGTGCGACAGCCTTTATCTCAGTGAATTTTAATAATAACTTAAAGTAACTGGAAAATTCTACCAAACTTTATTTGTTGTTGCTATGTTCTAAAAGAAACAAGAAATTACAAGCATTACAGTGATTTTATTATAGGTAAAGGGGTTTTCACTCCTTATCTATGATAAAATCACTGTAGTGCTAAGTCTCTTGAGGCTTATTGCTTTATTTACCTGCATTAACCCAGTTTCCATCTTTCTGTCTCCCTCACAGACAGGCTCTGGGTGAGGTGACAGCAGCTCTGAGAGAGAAACTCTATCGCTGGCAGCAGATTGAGTATTTCACAGGTTTGGACATCGTGAATAATCCAGGCATGTCTGCTCTGGCCTCCGCACTCAACCTGGACCCTGCCTTCTTGGGCATCCGCCCTCCTACCCCACAGAACCTGCTGCTGTCTGATGATTTGGATGACATGGACGAGGACATACTGTCTCCAGGAACCCTGCGCTGTGAGTTTTCCCTACACTTACTCTTAAACCATTTTTGAAGGAACAATTTAGCTAAGAGACACATTTACACACATTTCCTCCTACTTCAAATGTAATCACTCAGTCAAGTCTGAAGTTTGCTTCTTTAATTTTGCACTGAAGGTATGAGGCTAATACAGCTAATAAGTAATGAAAGCTTATACCTCACCACCTAGCATTATGCAAACTGCATGCCTAACTCATCACATACTCACTTTCAGTTGGTAAGTAATCTCAAACAGACTTGCTTATGGATTCAGTTTAGTCACAGTGAGTGATTGGGCAGTTACCTCACCATTGATTTTTCCCAAGTACCGATTTAAATCTCTGTCTGCAAGTTAGTTTCCTTAAACCAGCCTATTGTAGCTGTGACTCTCACAGTCTAGAGTAACCCTGAAACACACTATAGCAGCTTTCTTCTTGTTTCAGAACTTGAAGAGACACTTGAAATGTAAACCTGATTGCTAGTCAGTAATGTCACACACAGAGTTTACCAAACACATGACAAAACATAGCGTTATCGTTCATAATTATATCAAACAATAACTTTGCAGACATTTGAGCTCTCAGCTTCGCAACATTTTAATGTACGGCAGTGATAGATTGTTTTTTCACAAGCTTTTTCTCAAGCACTTTGTTTAAGCTTATAATGACACTGGAATATAACTTGACTGGGAGTTTTATGAAAATGTCATTCTAAATTATATATTACAAAATTCCCCAACATTAGCCTAATGAGAACAACTACCTTAAACAACACAGTGGCCCATAGATATCTCAGAAAACCATGAATTAAATGAGGCTACTGTTTGTAGCAACAATTTGAATGTGGCAGTGGGCTTTAAATCTTTCCTTGTGTTTATAGAATATTGAAATATTGGATATATTAAAATATTCTGTTTAGAGAGGAAAGAAATTATTCAAATTTGATGTTGATGAATAATGCCAGTGTAACATATTGAGTTAGATTCCTGTTTGATTAAATGATTTTTCATTACATTTTTACCACATGGTTAATAGCATAATACTGTGATATTTTTGAATAGGTTTTCTTAACCTGAAAAAGTCAGACAATAACACCCCTTTTTCCAAAGAAGAGTAAGTTGCATAGCTACAAACAGTAGAAACGGCATCTTTAAGCAAAATTTTGTCTGTACTCTTGTCCATTCTTACAGATAACATTGTGTCGTACTTTGTCACAAATCACGTAAGCAAATCTATTTGAGATTACTTAACATCTTGATGTGGTTTGTGGCAAGTGTGTGATGATCTCAAACACGTGTTGAACAATTTTTGGTAAGAGGAAGTTTGTGTAAATTTGATTTTTGCTGAACACATTCCTTTAATTCTGCTCAGTTTGTAGCACTGGATAGTTATACTGAATCCTAACTTCAAAATGCTTTCCTTTGAATGACTGAAACTAGTTGGGACGTCTAGGTCTACAGTTTCAGGGAAATTTGGTTTTTATTAAGCTATATTTTTACTGACTGATGTCTGCAGATGCCGCCTGGCAGATGGACCGGCGGGTGAGCGACCTTTGGCCTGTGGCCTCTGAGAGCCAATCCCTGTGGAAGCATTCTGGTTGGCATCGCCTTCCTTATTTTCTAAATGGCTTCCCCTGTATCCCTCCTACTGTCCTTTTATTGACTTTTTTCTGTCTGCCTCTGTGGAAATTGCACTACTAACGCATAAGCAGGCAGCAGGATATTGGAGTATGGGAATTTCTATTTACCATAAAAGCATTTAAGGATATCCTGATGTGCAGATTTGTTTATCATGTGGTATAGCCTTGGGCTTAAAGCCAAAGTATTTTCTTTGCTTCCATATACAGTCAAATGAACACCCCTGGTCAAATTACATGTTTTGTTGATTTTTTTAAGTGAAAATAAGTTGTCAAAATCCTACTAGGATTACAAGGAACAAACTCAAATATGGCATTTTTACATTTTTTTAATTTCTTATATATATATATATATATATATATATATATATATATAAATATATAAATGTGCCATAACTTTTGCACAGGCCACATTTTCAGATTTTTTTCCCTGATATGTTAAGTTGAGCACATCAACAGAACTGTGTTCTCTGCAGAGGATGTGTACATATTTTTACTCAGAAAATACACAAAATGTAATTTGGCTAAGGTTGTGTAAACTTTTGTTTACGACTGTAATTTCATACCGAAGCTACCTATCTACCTAGGTATAAATACCCAAAGTGTTCTTTCAATACAGGATCTTTCCACACCCACTCAGGTCCACTGAGTAACAGCATAAAACACAGATATTCTTGCTTATGACTTCTAGAATAATGACTCCTTGTGCCATGAATATGAATCAGTTGTGTAACAACGTGTTGAGAGAGTTGAGTTGTAGGATGTGTTGCAGGACAGTGGAGGCAGGCTAACATGGCCCAGTCTTAATTTTAAGTGAATAAAGATAGTGATCCTAGGCCTGCACTCAAAGACAACTCATAGTAACACCCATCAAAAGATCCTTATTTTTCCTCAAATTCACTCAAAACCTAATCCAAACCTTTTGTTCTTTTAAGCTGCTCTTAGTGCAATCTGAATCAGATCCACTAATTCATCAGATGCCTTAATGCATATTCCAACTTTTTATGCAGTCCGAACACTATAACTTTTTCTTGTTTCCATGGCAACTAACTCATAAGTAGAGCGGAAGCAGTTCACTGAGGACAGTGGGACTCTCTGTAAAGTAAAATACAAAAATCCTCTCTCAGTGTTTATCTTTGCTTATCTGTGCACCTTTTACATCCTCTGAATTCTGTAATTGATCACATTGAGTGTTCCAGTGTTGTGCTGCTGTGTTGCTGCTAGATTATAATGTCTTTCTCTATCATATAGTTCATGGCACTTCCTGTTCATCATCAGCCTTCCTGTAATGTTTCTGTTTTCACTCACAAACCGCAGTGTGGTTCACCGTCATTGTCAATTCTGTGCTCCTCTCGGCTGTGTTTCCAGCAGTAATATTTCTATCTTGTAGTGGGAGGCTGTTTAAAGCTGACTTAGAGCAAAGTTGTACAGTACTCAGAGATGTTTCACTGTAGGTAAGACTAGGTTATCGCACCCCTTCATAACAATTTGTCTCAGAATTTAAGAGGCTAAAATTCTGATTAACATTAAATAAAAAATATCAGCTATTGTAATATCATGTTTGCAAAACTAAAGTAGTACTGTATTGAATTGTAAGACTGTCAGCTGTCAAATGACATTCTCAATTACTAATGTATTAATATCAAATATTAAACAGCAGAAACATCTTAATTAACACAAACTCTGACATGTGGAACTTTAAAGTACTTTTGGTTCTAAAAAGCACCTCACAAATAAGTCCTGTGAGGCCAAGCATGATATCGGAAAGAATGTTTAAGGACAACTGTGAAGAATATCGGGCTAAATGTGGGTGGGATTGTAGCTTTATTATTAAAACAAAGAAAGAATTTGAAATTTGAAACCAATTGAGTGCCTCTTGAAGACGAAGCTCAAAGGAGATGGTGATGTTGCGCTTGTCAACGCTTGCTGACAGAGAACAAGCTTGTCATTAGCCCAAGGATATAATGTAGTTAGCTCCAAATAAGTATATATTTGTGTGTGTTGTGTTACATGAAATAAGCATTACTTTTTGAATGAGAAAAACACATGAGTATTAAGAAACCCTTATTAGTCCCACAACGGAGAAATTTCACCTCCGCATTTAACCCATCCGTGAAGTGAAACACCACATACACTCTAGTGAGCAAACACACACTAGGGGGCAGTGAGCACACTTGCCCGGAGCAGTGGGCAGCCCAATCCGCAGCGCCCGGGGAGCAGTTGGGGGTTAGGTGTCTTGCTCAAGGAAACCTCAGTCATGTGCTGTCGTCTCTGGGGATCGAACCAGCGACCTTCCGGTCATGAGGCTGGTTCCCTAACCTCCAGCCCATGACTGCCCAAATTCCATTAACGTTATTTATATTCCATTATAGCCCAGTTCCATTATTTAACAGTGGTGTTTTGTTATCAAGCGTGTTTTGCTTGTGTTATCAAGTGTACTCTAAATGTTACAAAAGCACAGACTAGAGGAATTTGGGGATGAATGTTTGAGAGGCCATTTCCTCCTTAGCAGCAGATCCAGTTGCAATACTGTACTAAAAGTTTTAACAAAGTTGTGTATTCTTGTTAGAAGATCACGGTTGACTCCACAAGACTATTCACAATTGAACCGTGTTTATATATATATATATATATATATATATATATATATATATACACACACACACACACACACACACACACACACACACACACACACACACAAACATCACTTTCTATCCTTAACTTCTTTCATAATTCTTCCATTCCTAGTGATTTATTATCAGGATTACTATCAATGCTGATAAATGTGGAACCTAAGTCAACTGATCTGCTAAACAGTATATTGATGCGCTCTACAGAATAGTCCCTCAATAACTTCTTGTCTCTGTGTGTTGTTTTACAGCTACAAGTCAGTTGTCCCTGCGGCCACGGCTTGGAGACCCCACACTGACCCTCAGTTCTCAGAGGTTGGTAGAAGGGGATCAGGCTGAGGCAGGACCCCAGAGTGCCCCTCGGCCCTCCAGCCGCCCATATGCACGGCAGGCTCGCAGTCACTCCATAGGCCATCTGGAGTTCCGACCCATGCCCTCTCTTTCCTCTTCTCTTTCTCACCCCTCTATCATCTGCACTGCCGCTCCTCCTGTCCTGCAGTCACTCTCTTCTTCCTCCGGCTCTCGTTTCGCTGGCCTGCTCTACCGCTCTTCTTACTGCAACTCTGTGGAGACAGTGTCTGGCCTGCCCCCTGCTGGGTTTAGTGTTGCACATCCACGCCAGAGAGCTGGAAGCATTGGGTACCTCACACTCTCCCGCCGTGAGGGTGGAGCTAACCGCTTGTGCCGATTAACACCTTAAGAAAATGAGATTTTTCAAAAACTTTATTTAAGCATTTAATTATTAATAAAATTATTACGCTGTTCTGTTCTTCAGTCCAGAACAGCAAAGGCATGAACTTTGAACAGTTGACCTGTGCGTGTTCTGCATACAAATGCAAAAATCCCATTTAACCTAAGGAGATGTTCTAGTACCCATGTTTTCTGTCCATCCATCCATCCATCCATTTTCCAAGCCGCTTCTCCGTCAGGGTCGCGGGATGTTTTCTGTCAAAATACATAATTTAAAGTGTTATTAATGTCTAATTATACTGATTTTGTGTGCATATGAAATATTATGCTGTTAGGATAGATCAGATGTAGTATGTTTTTGTCATACCAAACTACACGTAGCTTATGCAATATGGTAATGCAGCTCAAGGCAACATATTGTCATGCTTGCATTTCTTTTCCACCCAAATGTGTGCCCTTTACTCGTTGGACAGTGAGAGAAAGGAGGTCTCCCTATTCACTTTCAACAGCACAAACCAGCATGGCAGTTAAGTGTTAGCCAACTAGCTGTTTTCATGTTGACATTATGAGTAGCCTGAGTCAAGATACTACTCAGATTTAAAATTGAGCATTAGGAAGTGCATATCAGTAATTAGGTATATGCAGCTTGCTATGTAAAAATACATGGTGATGAGATTTTTGGCTGTGTTGTCCAGCCTTATCTACGTTGATTCTTCGTGTTGCTGAGCTTAGCAGCATAAAGTGTTAATGCCATCAAAAAGGTTTAAACTTGCTGTTTTTACATTTTGGTTGTTTTCATATGAATTTGCTTTTCTACATTCTGAGCTTAATTCACTCATGCTTTTTCTAACATTTCAGATTGAGACTTTTTTCAAACTTTGCTTGCTTGCCTTTTGCCAATACTAATCCAGGGCTTGATTTCCCTGCCTAGTTTGTTTCAACCCTGTTGGGTTTTGCAGTTTGCCTGAGCTTTCAATCGCTTTATCCCTGTATTGTCCATATTAAATCTCCCAAATGAGCAGAAACTGCTTAAAAATGTACATGGGATAAATCTTTTTTGTATTTGTTATGACCTTTCAGACCTTGCTTTTTTTCTTTCCCCAGGGATCTAAACCGGTCTGACTCCGACTCCTCACTGTCTCAGTCTCAGTATGGTGAGGGTCAGCGTTCATCCACACCGCTGGGCAGTAGGCCCATGTTCTCTAAGCCTAATGGAGCTGGAGGCAGCTTAGGGGACAGCCCACTGCTCCAGAAGAAACTTTTTACCATTGAGAAATGTGCCAGTCTGGGAGAGATTCACATCCAGTCAAGCGGCCTGACCTCAGCCGAGTCCACTCGCTCTCTCAGCCCTACCAACAATGATGTAGATAGGCCAAAGAGCAGTGGCCGCTCTCCACAGCTAACAGGCAAGAGGAGCCCAGGGGACGAGGACAGTGGCTCAACAGGAGAGGATACAGAGGCCTCCAGCTCTAGCCGCAAGAAGCACACCTTCCCCAGGATCTTCAACAAGCAGAAACAGAAGAAATAGCAGTGACAGGCCTAACTCAGACCTAAGAAGAGCTTTGAAAAGTTTCACCAAAGTACAAGAGTAGAAACTATAATACCCATTGTGTACAGTCACATTTGGAAGGACTACATCCTTTAAAAGACACCAGTACTGTCTGTATAGGTCTAAGGGAGCATCTACTGTATGATTTTCAAAATATATGTTTTGTTTTTTGGTTTATTGAATGTTTGTTGGCTGATGGAACATATTAGTGCTGTGAAGAAATGTGTGATTTTTCAATGTAAAATTATTTATTGTAAAAGTTAGGGACATTTCTTTGTATCCCCATTTTTAGCCATTTCATGTTTTGGTTTATATTGTAATACAAGCTTTGTGTGCTTTCCGTCTACAGGCCTGGACACACTGAAGAGATGTGACAAAACTATTATCATGAATTAAAATAGCATAACAGCACCTAGTTAATCTTAGGGTCCACCGTATCCTGTAAAGACCAACTTCAGTAATCTGTTTTCTTCCAATTATCTTGCTTACTGTCATACCAGACCTGCATGAGTACTAGACACAGAAAGATGGAAATGTTTTATCTATTTTTATTAAATGCATGAACACAAATGTCCCACAACGTCTTGTCCAGTATGTACACACATCCAGCTTTTTATCAACAAGCTAAATCATTGTCTATATGTTGAAATGACCATTTTCATATCTGTATACAGCCTTTTATTGCCATGTTTTACATGTGATGTTACATTCTTGCCCATAGCTTACATTCAGACTCAGCACTGACAGGTCAGTGAAGAGTTTATTTATTTATTTTGGCCTTTAGCATAATTTAGTTAGGGCTATAACCAAAATACTCGCAGATACACCAGACCCATCCCACCATATTTTGACTTACTAGTGGTATCACTGGACTTTACAAATGCTATTTCATATAAATGTGGATTTACTGCAATGCACGTGTCTAAAGATTTTTGCTCTGGACTTTAAATAAATGTATTTAATTGATTTTTAAACCTACATTTATTTCACTCATAGACAGATTTGAATATATTTCATTTTTATTTGATACATAATACATTCACCCCACCCACCCAGTTATTCATGTACTTCCGCCCCATACTCAGGCTAGCTTGTGCAAGTTGAGCCTTGCTTACTCCGCCTATTTTTTTTACTGCACACCTAGTGGTCTTGACTGACTTGCAGCCTGAAACTTTTCTTTTTCTGCTTAAGTTCAAATTCTGCCTAGTTTAATGACTATAATTTCTTCTCAAACTGCAGGATTTGAAGTTCCTGCTTTTCTACACTGAAAACTGATTGAGCTGATTGAGGCTTTGTGAGTGTTCCATTCACTGAGATTATGCTGGAGCAAAGGAATCTGTGTATAAATACCAGTGGAAATGTTTTAACCTGCCCTCTGCACCCACTTCAGCAGCACATTTACTGCTTGTTGGAAGGTTTGTTTGCATCAGGACTGATGATGTAACCAAAAGGCAACACACTATCTGGGCATGCTCATCTGAGTTTAGAGAGGAGAGCTTTTCAGCGTCAGACTCTTCAGCAATCTACCAGCAAAGCCAAGTTTAGAGATGTTACCATGGAGCTTGGAGTAAACATGGTCCCCTGAATAGCTAATCTATCTCATCCAGAGAGGATATACAATCTTTGTCTCATCTCACAGTAAACCCTACCTGCCTCACAGAAAGATTTTGTTAACATTGCTGGTGCCATTTATAATTAGAAAATTGTAAACAGTATTTTAAAGGTAGTTTGTATTTAAAAGAAAACAAGAGTGTCTGGTAGACAGACAATGTTTACCAGCCATGCAAATTTTTACCAGCCATTTTGTGTAAATAAATGCATACATTTTGTATTATAGTACACTACAAGTACTACTACTTATAATAATAATAATCATCATAATAATAATAATAACAAATGATTTCTAATAAGATAAATTATAATGTGGCGAAAAATAATATAATTAGGATGTTTAGTAAATATTTTAAATCAGCCATTAGGGGTGTACTTTGTGTACTTCTGGTGCCGGTCCCAAGCCCGGATAAATGGTGAGGGTTGCGTCAGGAAGGGCATCCGGCGTAAAACTTGTGCCAAAACTATCATGCGGATCACAAATATGATTGCCATACCGGATCGGTTGAGGCCCGGGTTAACAACGACCGCCTCCGGTGCTGTTGACCAGCAGGGTGCCGGTGGAAATTGGACTACTATAGGTCGAAGACCATCAGAGAGGAGAGGAGGAAGGCGGGTTAGACGGCAGCGAGTGAGAAGGAAAGGCAGGAGTGTGGAGGTTAGAGTAGGGACTCTGAACGTAGGGACAATGGCTGGTAAAGGCAGAGAGCTTGCAGACATGATGGAGAGAAGGAAGGTAGATATTCTGTGTGTCCAGGAGACCAGATGGAAAGGAAGCAAGGCCAGGAACATTGGAGGTGGATTCAAATTGTTCTATCAATCTGTAGAGA
This sequence comes from Pygocentrus nattereri, assembly GCF_015220715.1. Lineage (NCBI taxonomy): Eukaryota > Metazoa > Chordata > Actinopteri > Characiformes > Serrasalmidae > Pygocentrus > Pygocentrus nattereri. The sequence goes on from NC_051226.1 coordinate 18,504,748, forward strand.
GGAAGAGAAATGGAGTAGGGATAATCCTAAAGAAGCAGCTTGGGAAAGGTGTTCTGGATGTAAAGAGAGTGTCAGACAGGATCATGAGCCTGAAGTTGGAGGATGATGGTGTGATTTTGAATGTGGTCAGTTCATATGCACCACAGGTTGGTTGTGAGTTAGAGGAGAAAGATGAATTTTGGAGTAAGACGGATGAAGTGGTAGATGGTGTCCCTAGAGAGGAGAGATTGGTGATTGGTGCAGACTTCAATGGACATGTTGGTGAAGGAAACAGAGGGGATGAGTATGAGTATGAGGTGCTGGGTATGTATGGTGTGAAAGACAGAAATGCGGAAGGTCAGATGGCTGTAGATTTTGCAAAGAGAATGGAAATGGCTGTGGTGAACACGTATTTTCAGAAGAGGGAAGAACACAGGGTGACACAAGAGTGGAGGGAGGTGCATACAGGTGGATTATATCCTTAGCAGGACATGCCACCTAAAGGAGATTGGAGATTGTAAAGTGGTGCCAGGGGAAAGTGTAGCAAGGCAACATAGGGTGGTTGTCTGTAGAATGAGATTAGAAACAAAGAAGAGGAAGAGAGTGAAGACAGAGCCAAATATTAGATGGTGGAAGCTGAAGGAGGAGGATGGTTGCAGGCAGTTCAGGGAAAAATTGCAACAGGCCCTTGGGGGCAGTGAGGAGCTACCTGAGGACTTGGAAACTACAGCTAAGGTGGTGAGAGAAACTGGCAAGAATGTGTTGGGTGTTTCGTCTGGTCAGAGGAAAGAAGATAATGAAAGTTGGTGGTGGAATGAGGAAGTCCAGGAGAGTATTCAGAAGAAGAAGGCAGCTAAGAAAAAGTGGGATACTCAGAGAGATGAAGGAAGTAGGCAGGAGTACAGTGAGGCTAGTCGCATAGCAAAATGAATGGTGGCAAAGGCAAAGACTCAGGCCTATGATGAGCTGTATGAGAGGCTGGACAGTAAAGAAGGAGTAAAGGACTTGTATCGCTTGGCTATACAGAGAGATAGAGCTGGAAAGGATGTACAGCAGGTTACGCTGATAAAGGATAGAGAGGGAAATGTACTAGTGAGTGAACAGAGAGTGTTGAGTAGATGGAAGGAGTACTTTGAAGAACTAATGAATGAGGAAAACGAGAGAGAGAGGAGGACAACGGGGGGAGAGATAGTGGATCAGGATGTGCAGAGAATTAGTAAGGTGGAAGTGAGGGCAGCTTTAAAAAGGATGAAGAATGGAAAGGCAGTTGGTCCAGATGACATTCCTGTGGAGGTATGCAGATGTTTAGGAGAGAAGGCAGTGGACTTTTTAACCAGGTTGTTTAACAAAATCCTGGAGAGTGAGAGGATGCCTGATGAGTGGAGAAGTAGTATACTGCTCCCCATTTTTAAGAACAAGGGTGATGTGCAGAGCTGCAGTAACTACAGAGGTATAAAGTTGATGAGCCACACCATGAAGGTATGGGAAAGAGTTGTTGAAGCAAGGCTAAGGCGAGAGGTCCAGATCAGTGAGCAGCAGTTTGGTTTCATGCTCAGAAAGAGTACCACAGATGCCATTTTTGCATTGAGAGTGTTGGTAGAGAAGTACAGAGAAGGTCAGAAGGAGCTACATTGTGTCTATGTGGATCTAGACAAGGCATATGATAGGGTGCCAAGACAGGAAATGTGGTACTGTATGAGGAAGTCAGGTGTAGCTTCTATGAGGATATGTGAGACAGTGGTGAGGTGTGCAGTTGGAGTGACAAATGGTTTCAAGGTGAAGGTAGAGTTACATCAGGGGTCAGCTTTGAGCCCCTTCTTGTTTGCAATGGTGATGGGCAGGTTGACAGATGAGGTCAGGCAGGAGGCTCCATGGACCATGATGTTTGCAGATGACATTGTAATCTGTGGTGAGAGTAGAGAGCAGGTGGAAGAGAATCTGGAGAGGTGGAGGTTTGCACTGGAGAGGAATGAAGGTCAGTAGAGATAAGACGGAATACATGTGTGTGAATGAGAGGGAGGCAGGTGGAAAGGTGAAGATGCAAGGAGTAGAGGTCGTAAAGGTGGATGACTTCAAATATCTTGGGTCAACCATCCAGAGCAATGGACAGTGTAGAAAAGAGGTGAAGAAGAGGGTGCAGGCAGGATGGAGTGGGTGGAGACAGATGTCAGGGCTGATATGTGACAGAAGGATAGCAGCAAGAGTGAAAGGGAAGGTTTACAAGACAGTAGTGCGTCCTGCTATGATGTATGGTCTGGAGACTGTGGCTCTGTCTAAAAGACAGGAGGCTGAGCTGGAGGTGGCGGAGATGAAGATGCTGAGATTTTCGTTGGGAGTGGCAAGGCTGGACAAGATTAGAAATGAGCAGTTCAGAGGGACAGGGAAGGTGGAGCAGTTTGGACATAAAGCCAGAGAGGCCATGTTGAGATGGTTTGGACATGTGTTGAGGAGGAATAGTGGATATATTGGGCAAAGAATGTTGGAGATGGAGCTGCCGGGTAGAAGGAGAAGAGGTAGACCTCAGAGAAGGTTTATGGATGTAGTGAAGGTGGACATGGAGATGGTTGGTGTGAAAGTAGAGGAGGCAATGGATAGGGCAAGATGGAGGCAGATGATCCGCTGTGACGACCCCTAAAGGAAGCAGCCGAAAGAAGAAGAAGTAAATATTTTATGTAAATCAATCTAACTTGCATTTAAATGGTAATAAGGGACCTTTATTACGATAGCAGTGGCGGTCCTTCCTAAAACTGAAGAAGACTAAATAAATAAAGCTTTCTTTCAGTGGAAGTCTTTCACCCTTTGTTTAATTATTAATTTATTAGCCCTATACCAGCTAAAGTCGAAAATAAATAGCTAGATTCCTGTTGAGGTTGCATGTGTTCTGTCATTTTCATACAGTAAAATGCACCCTTGTTCTCAAAGCCCAGCAACATGAGATATTTTAACACTGATAGCCACAGTCAGCACTCAGTAGCAGTAATGCTAACACCAGTGTCTTACAGCACCAAACATTTCTGCTGTAGAAACAGAAAGATAATGGTGGAATTCCTGTGATTTGTTTTATGTAATACATTTTACTTTTCAAATTTAACAGAAGTTCCCAAATAAATGTTAGAAACGTTCAATATTTTCGTTTTTTTTTTTTTTACCAGAGCCAGTTTAAGGGGAGCCTGGCCACTTCCTTTTTCTCCCGTTATATAAAAACATGACTGCAAAACGCCAGAGGGCGCCCGCGAGCGAATCCTTAATGAATAGGGGATAATGGAGGTAACAAACAGGTTTCTAATCAATTGTCCAGGAACTTTTATTAATTTTAGAAAGGAGGATGTATTTCTCTATAAAAGCAACGTATATCTGACCTTTTTTGTTTGTTTTTTATATAAAATGGGTTTTGGGCAGTAGGAATCCAGCTTTACTACTGTGATGGGTTAGCGTTACTGCTAATGAATGCTGAATGGTTGACGAGCGGAGCAGCTCAGTGAAATTCTCGCTCACTGACGTTATGAACGTGCACGAGGCACCACATATATAAAGAATCGATCAAAAAGATTCAGCAGCAGCCATGAAATGTTTTATGCTGCCCTGTGTTCAGAAAATCACTGCATAATTCTGCATAAAAACGTTGAAGCATTTACAAATTCTGATTGTGCTCGAGTGCTCCATGTTATACACTCATATTGGACTCACTGGGGTGTTCCCTCTAGCGTTTGACAAACCAGGAGGACAATTCTGAGTCTCCTCTACAAATTCTGCTCTCACCCTTTTCATTTAGAACGTCCTCTAGCGTTATAATGGACAGGTCAGTCAGTAAATCCATAAGAGACAGAGATGCTGAGCTGTTGGCCAAAAAAACAGATCACTGTTCATTTTTCCATGGATGAATGGGTCTAAAACTTTATTCCACAGTCACTGGATCTCTGGGTGACATTCGTCTCTGAACCACAGGTCATACAAGACAAAACTATCATTAATTTAAAATCAGTCTTCCTGTTGTGGGAGCTAACCCACTGAGACAATGACACTGTAATAGATGGTTAAATATAAATATAAATGTTTGTGTTTCCCCTCACATACACTTTTATGCTTTGGCCCAGTTCTGGTGAAGCGGAAGGCTCAAGGTAAAACTAGTAAGATACTCAGTAACATAAAATACACATTAACATAAATAATACAGCATAATGTGTTGGAGGACCATTTCAACAATAACTTTGCTTTTCTGAATAATCCCCATTGGGGAAGACCTCAGCTGCTCTCCTTATGCTGGCGTTGGGCGAAAGGCTTGTTTCACTAGATGACTGACAATCAGGTTTTCTGAGAACAGTAGACTGGAATGCTGTTAGTAACTCAGCTTCCTGAAAAACAAATACCTGAAATTGCCCACTTATTTCCAGTTTTAAAATATGCAAGTCCTCTGATTACTGCACAGAAAACAGGCACTGTTTAGGCACTAAACACCAAATAGTGCAGATAGCATGGAGTACATATTTTTACTACACTCTCAAAGCAGATGTGTTACAGATAACACAGTCTCTATGTCCAAATAATTAGTAATTTAGCACGCCGATTGTGTTCAGAATGTATTTATGTGCTCTACAGTCAATGCATTCTGCTGTATTCTTCTAGCCAGATATAAAATGTGTGTAAACAGTGATAACACAAAAGGCGTACTGTCAGTTAACACATCATTTTTGAGAGTGTAATCATTAGGCAGTGTGAGCTTTTGCCCATGGCCGCAAAACAGAGAGTCATCTTCTCTTGTAATTTGCTCTCATAACACAGGGAGAGCACATTATCATGCTTCACTGCTCTCCCAGGCCATAGCAGTGAAGTCCACCTCGGTGAGGTTTACAGTGAAGGGTCCGTCTATTCTCTCTGGCTCCACGCGCTGCTCCTGAGTGCTGCTGTTCAGGTTGTTTACCCGCCAGGAGTTGAGTGGTTGGATGGCTTTCTGAAAACGCTGAGACAGCAAACACGGGGAAATAAATAGATCACACACTTTAAACAGGTTCCTGCCTCTCTTTTCTGTATTTCATTATCACTGTGCAGAAAAATGGAAGTGTACTATGTGGAAACCTTAATTAACCAGTTTTCTTGGTTGCAACAACATCAAACATTGAACAACTCACATCTTTCAGCGTACCAGACTCCTTACAGACAGCTACAATGGCCCAGATAGGAATCTGCAGACAGCAAATGGTTCCCATGCAAACTCCCAGCGCCTTGCCCCACAGTGGGAACACATACAGGCCGTAATGGAGAGAGGTTCTGTACATCTCAATGAAGATGTAGGTCAGGATGAACTATAGGAGAAAAATGCACAAAGAGAAATCACTGATAGGAAGACAGGTACACAGGTACAGTATAAATTATTCACAACACTGGAAACAGCACAGACCTGGTGTTCATTTCTAGTCTCAGTCAGATGCACTTATTTATTTATGCTAGGTTCTACTCTGGTTCAAAAAACACAATGACCCCTAGAGAGCTTTTCTAGGCTGATGTTTGCAAACAAATTTAAGACAAGAACCACTTTAAAAAACATTCAAACACTAAAGTAAACCCATATCACATTTTTACAAACATGACAAATCAAGACTTTAAGGCCTGCTGTAACACAAACTACAACTAAAAAGTGTCCCAAAAAGTGTTTTTTTTTCGCTTGAATGACGATCTACAATGATGTGCTCATTTTTGCATTTCAAAACTTACAATATAGTATCATAAAATTATATACCAGTTTTTGACATCATATTCACATGAATACTAAAAACTAGACTAAAACTAAATAAAAACTAAAACTCTTTTAGAAAATAAAAACAAAACAAAAACTTAAAAGTGTGGTCTTATATTGAAAACTGAAACTAAACTAAACATGAAAACCAAGGGTCAAAAAATAATAAAACCTATAATAATTATAATTGTTATAATACACACACACATCTTCTAAGCTGCTTCTCTCTCAGGGTCTAGTAACAGACCAATAAGTCTTAATCAATAACTTAATAATAAGCCTGCACTCTTAAAAAAGTGATTCTTTAAAGGCAATGGTTGCATAATGAACCATGACAGCTCAAAGAACCATATGAATGCACAAACAGCTCTTTACATGTTTACTCTTTTCTATGATGGAAAACCTGTATGTAGTTCTGTGAATAATAATTTACAAAATGGTTCTATATAGCACCCAAAAGGCTTCTTTTACTGTTACAAGTCACATAACCTTTTTGGTACTCTTTTGCTAAAAGTGTAGACTTGAAAGGGTTAACAAATTCTTAACTACACTATTTATAACAACCTTATGTCACAGAAGGTAAACTGTTTGTACCAAAGCTTCTTTCATATCGCACAGAGCTAAGGTCATGACCAAAGCAATCAAAGCCTTGTACACAGTAACACGATGACATCAAATGCTCACAGTACACAAATGTGCATCAAATGTGCATAAATGTGAGCATGTTTTTGAAGAATCAGTCTACCCACAGACACTGTGCTCACCAGTAACAAGAATGGTGTGCAGAATACCCAGCACGCTTTGAAGTAGAGCAGCACTTTGGTGCACCATGGTGGACAGTGACAGATCATGTCCACTATGTCCTGGCAGAACTGGTTCACCCCTGTGTAAACAAATCACATGTAAATACTTTGCAACATAAAGTATGAGTATTATTCAGACCTGTCTCATCCACTTACAAATGTTTGGTGGGTCCCTACAAAGCTACCTTTTTTGGGAGGTCACGGAATTTTGTCACCCCAACAGGTTACATGAGGGTTATGCAGCACCACAGTGGTAGAATACTAACACCACAACACTGCTATGAACGCATTTTATTTTCACATTGAGGCAAAACAATAGCCTGATCACGGCCACATGAACAAGAGCACATTTCCAGTGCAAAACTTCTCTATATAGCCTGGGTCCATAAGCAGAACAATTGAAAATGTAGCAAATTTAACATCCTGAACTAACGCATACGGCCATGGCAGGCTTTTTTTTTTTTCATTTAACATTATACCTTACCTCTAATGACTTCATGCATGACAATACAAGGTCACAGATCACCACGACAAGGGTGATAAAAAAATTACCTCTGACCTTTTTAATTGGTTTTGGACAAGGATATCCTCTAATGTGCTGTAAGTATCAGGTCTCTAAAAAACCTAAAAACTTCACCAAAATAATGGCAGATAGCGTAGCGGTTGCTAAGCACTGACTGAAAGATAAAATAAACTAGACGTGGAGAGCACCAGGTTTATGATCATCCATAATGAAAAATGTGAAATTAGCTAATTTTTTTGTGGTGCCTCTAGGAAAGTTCCCACCAAGAGTCAAAACAGCTGTTTAGATTTTCTTACAATGGCTCATGGGGCCCTTAGTGGCTCAGGCCATAAAACCCATTAGATGATCCAGGCCTGCTGTTCGGCTGAGACTCCTAAACTTTGTTATATTTCCAAAATGTTTTGGCAAAACTAGAGCAATCTAAGGTCAGACATTCATCCAGAATTAACACGATGAGTGGTGGTAAAGCTGCTGCTATGGTGATGTGAGCACAAGATGGAAAGAGGCTGGTAGGGAGCACACCATAAAAGAATGAGATGCCCAGACACATGAAGAGAGTGATAATGATGAGTCCAAAGCTGGTGCTGAATGAGTCTATAAGGGTGAACCAGTATATTCCTCCCTGTTTGAAAACACACACACACACAATGAAGAGAAATACATAAAATGCAGCATCAAATCTAATAAAATATCTAAAACACAATTACAGTATCCTTTTTAAAGTTACATATTATCACTGTAGTAACAAAATCTTTTTTCCCCTTGAAATAGTTTCACAGGAGAAAGAAAAAGTATTAATTTTAAAGGGCCCATATAATGGAAAACTGAATTTTCCTCACAAATAAAAGAAAATAAAAATATTTGGATGCAGTATGTAAACAATTGTTTACAAAAACAGTGAGTTTTTAATTTACTGCTTCTGTACTATAATGTACATACTTTTACATAAATCCCCCTATTCAACCTACAGCTGTGTAGCTCTGCCCAATAAAACTGAGCGTTTTAGCACAGGCTACTTTACAGCATCAGGAAAAATATGCAATAAAATAAAATATAGGAAGCATCAAAAGTTCTTCCGATTTTTTACACATTGTAAAGGGCATCTGGTATTTTTGATATGACAGCAAAAATATGTTTCACATTAGTTACAATATACCTTGTTGTACAGCAGCTCACAATATATGCCACCATCACAAACAAACTAAACTTCTCTCAAAAAAGGTTAGCTAGAACTCACATCAGTGACCAGCAATAGGCCCATCAGGTAGAAGCCAAAGCAGAGCAGGCCCAGAAACAAAGTCTTGTGTTTCACATTGGCCCTCAGCTGAGGAAACTCATCCAGCACTGCTGTGGTAATACCCTCCATGTTACCAAACTAGAGAGACAGAAAGAAAGAAAGAAAAAAAGAGAGAGAGAGAGAATGTGTGAGACAGAAGTATGGAGTAAGAGCACAGACTATGTGTTGCATATACATGTCGACAGCAGGAAGTTGCATCACTATGTGGTATGGTAAATGTAGGAACACGGCAGGTTCTGAAAGCAGGCTGCATGAAGAAATTTCACACTTTATATGGTCAACAAATTTGCTGTCAACAAGACTGTCATGATATTTTGCAGACAAACCTTGCATGATATTATTTAACAATGTAAAACCATTCACCATCCTGTTGGCTAACAGCAGCAGAAACTTGTAAATGACCAAAGAAGGAGAAGTCTAGATTAAAGATTCTTACCAGTGTGTCCACTCCCAGCATGAACAACATGAGGAAAAACAGAATGGCCCAGAAAACCGAACCAGGCAAAAGAGCTAAGGCCTCTGGGTATGCTACAAAAGCTAAGCCTGGACCTGATAGAGCAGAAAAAAACACAATTAATTAATCTCCTCATTTTATGGCATTCAGCCACCATGTTTCAGTTTACCTCAGTGGAATAAGTGGTGTCTGCTGACTTAAGTAGACATGCTAGACCGGATTTACCTGTGTCTGCCACTTTTTCTACAGGCACACCCTTCCTCCAGGCCATGTGACCTAAGATGGAGAATATTGCAAAGCCTGCAAAGAAGCTGGTGGTACAGTTTCCAATGGTGATCACCAGCGTATCCCTAGAACAGAGAAATTACAATTTAGATCCTAAACTTGTCTTTATAGAACTCTGAGAAGCAGTAGAAGAAACAAAGGACAAAAATGGAAAAATAGACAAAATTACAATTACAAACTAACCTGATGACATTATTGTCAAATTTATTGTAGGAAGCCATTGACAGAAGTCCTCCTACTCCAATGCCCAGTGAGTAAAAGATCTGTGATGCAGCATCGTTCCACACCTACACAAGCCCAATCACACAGTATCACACATCTGCGCAGATTTTAAGAGGAAAGCTCAACAAACAATTAAGGTGTCAACACAAAATAAAAAAGAGAGGTGAAAGACTGGCAGTAGCCATGTTTACAAGCAGCCTAATAATCCATTAATAATCCAAATAATAGCTCAATCGTAATAGAATACGTCCATGTAAACACTTCAATCGGAATAGTCTAGTCAGATTGAGGCCATTAGGAACACAAATTCTATCGGATTGAACGAGGTGGGTAATCCTGTAAATAATCCGTTAAATAGAAGAATAATAGCCATGTAAACGCCTGAATACGATTACATTCCAATCGGAATGTGTGAATAAGTTTTGTGCATGTGCGTCGCGTTATATCAAAAGCACAGAACTCATATACCGGCTCTGGCAAAAGTTTATAACGTTTCAACATGGAGTAAGCAGAAACTGGTCTGCAGAGGAGACAAAGTTTATACTCTAAGCTATAAAAGACAGCGGTGGGACGGACGTCCAGCTTAAGTGTCTCAGAACACGACATCTTCCTCTCAGCCTTCTTTAATAAGGACATGTGAAGAACATTTTCCTGAGACTGACATAATTTTAAAGTAATTAAAATCTCCAGTGTGCCAACTTGAATCTTATCTCACTCGGACTGGAACTCACATGATGCTCACCGTCATGCTAACGTTTACTCTAAATGGTACTCCACACATGCCCGTCATTTTGGATCGAATTACGAATAGTGAGCATATAAACAAAGATTTTCATCAGACAGAGTGAGCATATAAACACCTCAATCTTAATTTGTAATTGGAATGTATTCATTCGAATTGGCAAAAATCTTTGCATGTAAACATAGCCAACGTTGCTTATACCTGTGCATTAGCCAGTCGCTCCCAGACTGGAGTGAGGTAGAAGGCCACACCCTGGAGAGAGCCCTCCAAAGTGGCCCCTCTGATGATCAGAACTATCAGTACAAAGTAGGGAAAGGTGGCTGTCACATACACCACCTGACAGTGGAAAAAAAAAGAAGAAATTGGACTGTGGTTTAAAATCTGATAATTCATTTGGATAAATCTTAACAACTGATGGTATTTCCTCATTTAGTTATTTCCTTACCTTGCCTGAGCTGCGAATGCCCTTCAGCATGCAAAGGAAAATGATGACCCATGCTGCCAGCAAACACAGAGCAAGCTCCCACCTCACAGGCCCAGGGTCATGCAGGCCCTTACTACTTCGCACACCCAAGACTCGGTCACTGCAAAACGCATACACAAACACACACACGCATGCCTGTGAACCCCATTTCAAAGAACCTCAACCACAATTATTTACAGCTAGGCTTCAGCAGCTTATGAGAGCATCTGGTGGTCTGTGTCAGATGCATTCTTGTTTCATTTTGATCAAAGGACACTTTGTATCAAAGCTACATCTAGGCTTCAAACCAAACATATATTTGATGTACATGCACTTACAAGCACTTTCACATACTATGAAAATGTTCTGGTGAGAATTTATCTTAGAATTCAAGTTGTTAATATGTTAACATTTTAAAAATATGAAAATAAATTTCCATTTTTGCCACAGCTACACGGTCAAAAATTTTAAAGGCACTAATTACTGACGGCCTACAGAAAATTTGGGCTGGTGTGGTAACCTATTTAGTAGGTTATCTACTAAGAACAGGCACTTACTTCTTAATAAACATATGGTAGGTGTGACCAGAATGGAGAAAAAATATTATTGGGCACATAATTATTAACATTAAGTATTTTTTCCTCTTTGTTTAAGGCAGTACACAATAATGACTTACTATATACAAAGAACTGATTTTCTTGATATTCTGACTTGTTGAAATAATTAGTTACTATTCTTTAACACAGTATCATTTTTTTGAGATTGTCATCACTTGCATTTCACTTTGAGCAAAATGGTATTGTGTTTTTTATTGCAAAAATTGAAAAGTTTGAGAGGTCAAACAAGTCAAAGTTTGACACACTACTGCCAGAAACAAGGAAAAAACAACAGGCAAAATAGTTCTCCTTTTATTAGACTTCCATTTTGCTGGCTGGGCATTCATTAGCAACAAGAACAGCCACGTTAGCACCAAAAATAAGACTACCTCTTCAGAAGCATTAAATAGTGCCCATAACCTTCAAGTCGATATTTATCATCAGCTTTGGTAACTTGGACTATGTGTTTCATTATTATAATCTCTTCCCAGTATTCTGCAATATGAGAATGAGGCTCCTGTAAATGCCTGTTCAATGAGGCAAAATAGCAGCAGCTGCCCGTTTGATCATTTTATGGGCACTAGGAAGCAACTGCAGCAATTTGGTGAATCATGACTGTCCCTTTTAAATGCCAAAACAGTTTTGTGAGTTTGTGACACTACAAAATGTTAGTAAATCTGCCTTTTTCTTTCATAGCATGGAGGGCATGTTAAGTCAGACAGTTTCTTTTGAGTTCGACTACAAATGAAGGGTTTCATTCCAAAATGCATTATAGACCACTTTCAGGAATTTTCTTCTTTTGTTGGGAGTGGGCTTTACACATACAAGAAATATCAATGCTACATAATGATTAATATCATCTTTATTACAGAAATTCTTGTTATGAAAAATGTATTATGTCCAAAATTGTTAAATTGATATACAGCATTTTGAATTGCAACCCTTCAAATAAATCATAGCAATAAACCAGAGAATGCTTACTTCCAGAATTCCTCAGATGGACTCAAAGAGATTGTGGTATTGGTTGTATTCTGTGAATGAGTAAAGAGAGTAGTATTAAAAAAACAAGTAGAGATTACACTTTTTTCCTTCTGGTACCTGATCCTCAAATATCTTTCTATCCTAAAAGTCCTGATAATTACACCGATCTACTTTAAATATTTTAGTTGTGTTCTGTATTCATTGGATTGTATATACATGTGTGTAAAACTCTTTTAGATGCTTAAGAAAAGCTACATAGAATTAGTATTTACTATTGTAAAATTACTAATTAGAACCATATTTAATGACTGAAGTAATTTTAAAATGTTTCTTGTTCAAAACAGTTTAAAACAAAACCAACATTTAGATAAACCTATGGTGTGTACATGTAAGCATGCAGCAGCTTATCTGGCTCGGCCAAAAACGGTTGAATGCTGTTTCACATCCAAATTTTTTGAGCCGTTTGTCTCATGCTTCCCATACACTCACACATCTCAGAGCATCAGACTCTGCTGGAGTTCAGTAACATATTACAGTTGTTGATGCTGCCAGTAACAACTGTTTTCAGTGGGGTTTTTTTGGCCTGGATGAAGCAACAGACTACAAGACCCCGCTGCTGTGTGATTCAGCTGACTGACAGAGGAGCACTGCAGGATACACTAGCCCAGCTAGCAGGCTGCTATGCTAAACGCTAAACCAGGGCTAAAGACTATCATAACCCTAAGAGAGGGACGGTTCCTTCCATACATGTCTCTAATGTTCAATTCCTCAAATATAACCTAGAGTAGTATTAACTCAGACTGTAAGTGACTTCACAGTGTGAGATGAGCAATTAATTTATTTACAAGATCATTTACACGCAATGATTTTACAACATTTAGGTCATAGTGGCCAACATTACAGCTGAGATGCAAACCTGCTTTGTGATTAGCAGCTATAAAATACTTACACAGAACTTAGCATTAGCACTAGCATCACAGGACCATGGCAGTGGGCTCTGGAAGGAATTACCAAGGTAATAAAAGGTCCAAGCAATGATGACATTATAATAGAGGCACACCAGTGTAGATACACACAGCATCCCTATGCCAATCCCTGCAGAATGCATAGAAAGAACATAACGAGTGACATCCACATTCGCTCTTAAAGGTCTTGTTTCAGTTTACCAACTGAGGTCACAGGTGGGGTTTATATACTACATTAATTGTAAATTAAAATAATTATACAACAAATGGTTAAATTTCTAAAATCTGATTGGCTGAATCACATGCAAACTCCTTTAGAATACTGTAAGATACATACATATGATGTTGTTTGAGTTATCATTTCATTTAGCAACCACTGTCTACTGTTAACGAACTATATCACTTGGTGGAAGGATTGCTTTACTACTAATAAATTAATTTAGTCATTGAATTGCTGTATTTTATTACTCTGAATTTATTACCCTGTACACACCTTTTATCAAAGCGAAGTTTAGTATAGGGCCTAACAATAATCTTAATACACAGGCACTAAAGTCTTATTGCTTTATATAGACTTGATAATACAAATAAGTAATCAAAAAAGAGAACTACTATATACAGAAAACCCCAGATGGACCTAGAGACTTGTGATGCAATGTAAGTAAATAAATAATATATAAAATATCAAATGAAATTATATAATTGTTCATTCACGAACAGTGACCACCAGTCGCCTCTATTCTTTCACAAACTGCATTCCAGTGTGCAGGTACCTTTAAGCAGTGGACAGCATTTCCAAACGGTAATGGGGCCTGCGGCGCCATACTGGCCCAAGCTGAGCTCCATAAGGAAGAGGGGCATGCCCGTGAAGAACAGCATGATGAAGTACGGGATGAGAAATACACCTGCAGTGCATAAAAACATTTTCATACAGGAAATGGCTGGTTCAGAGGGAGTGTAAAGTAACATTAGAGATGTACAGGTCACCTACACGTTCTGCAAGGTCTCTAAAGAGATAACCTTAACAGAACAGGCGGGTTTTCACAATACCAGAATTTCGACTTTGATATTGTATTTAAAATACTTTATACCAATATGACACTATAAAAAATTAACTAAACACCCAATGTTTATTGGACTGAACACAAAAAATATTCAAATTGTTACAGGCCTCCTGCCAAAAAAGTAGTACCCTTTTGCGAAACAGAACTGCCACAATTTCACATTCAGCTCAGCTTTTCAATATTTGCTAGATTAACCTGAAAGTTCTTTTGTTTCAGCCAGTCTGTAAATCATTTTGCAGTGTTTGCTGGCTTTCATTCTGTTTGTTTTATGTTAATTCCAGTTTGTTTAGTTAGTCTGTTTAGTAGCCCTTTTCAGTGACAACAACTGGAAAACTTCAGAATATGATGTAGGCCTGGTGTCACACTCTTCTTCAGAAGAGTGCAGGTGGCAGTTCAGATATTGTCTTATAAAAGTTAAAGAGAAACATTACTAAACTGTTAAAAAGACATGCTGTTTTCACAAGTAAGAGCACTAGCAAAATGCTTATCAACAAATTTGGCTAAGCACAACAAGTTCTGAAGTGACGTTAAACAAAGATGATGACATACAATATAGGCTACTATTGTTCACACTGTGTATAAAATGTAAACAAGTGGGTAAACTTATGTTGATTGTTTCTAGGAGCATAGGACATGTCTATTACAATAAAAGTATTCACCTGTCTGTTTTACATATACTAATAAATGTGTCTAATGCCCATGTAATTAGCATACAAAATTTAATACACCAACAATATATTAACAAATGAACCCGAAAGCCTAAGAAGTTAGAGTACTGAACTGTATACCACATTGTAGCATAGAAAAAGTACTTTTTAAAAAAACAATATAACACCAAATGCAAGTGGCAAGTCCTATGTTACAATGCACTGTTGTAGGGAAGTATTTATAAACACTGCAGATTATGAATGAGGAAACGATGCACTCTGTCATGATTTTAATATAGCATCAGTGCTTTATGTTGGAAGTGTGTAGGAGTGATGTTTTTTCCACTAGTTCCTTGCTGGTACTGCACTGTACAATAAACAAGTGGAAGTAAAACATCAGTGCAAATGTCAACCATGCAGATGAAACAGATGAACACATACCAATCTAAGCAGTAGAGACAATTCCATTACATCTGAGACACTCATGTGTGAACCACACCCAGGGGTGACTGAAGGCTGTCCGAGCTTGCACTGAAAGGATTATAGAGCTAACACGACACAGGGCGGGACTGGTTGCGTATGTGTGTGAGCAGCTGACTGTAGTTTTGGTATCTGCTTACAGATGCCAGAGGCTGTCACTGTGCTACTATAGTTTCGAACCTGGTTCAGCTTGTAGCACCCGAGATATCAGGTGAATGATTCAGAACATACAATGAGGTATTTGTAATGCACATTAACTCTGTCTTGTGTTATGTTAACTCACAGTTGCAAATTTGTTTTCACATTTGAATAAGAAGAACAATCTGAAGTAGACAGATACTTGTTTTACAGTAATAATCACTATATAACTTCACCATTGAAAAACCTATGTTAGTGCAGTACTGTAAATTTCAACTTCACAAAGCATACCTTAACCACAGCTTTTTCTGGACTACTCACAACCATCCAAATGCAAATACCATGATCTATGGGTGTTACCCCACCTGGCAGAACCAAATTGTGTGCTTTTGTCATATGATGGCATGATAAGAATAAAATATCATATTAGTGTACATTATATTGCTACATATTACAATTGCAATAAACTACTATATGTTTGCAGTCTCTTGCTAACACCTTGATGTAACCAGGCTAAAGATGGCCTGTGTAATTTCGATCTGATTCTCAACTGGAACACTTTTCATGATGATCACAGCAGACAATGATTTTTTTTTTGTGATGTATTGAAGGCTCATTTGCATATTTACATTGACACTGACAAACCAAAGTTGTGAAAACAAGCACCTTTAGTTTAAGAGAAGCTGCAATATTTGATTTTATGCCAGACAGTACACCATATATAAGCGTCTTAACCATCAACTTATGGGTACAGGGTGCAGACTTTTTGTGCTTTCCTTTTAAAAATCTATATACTTATCAGGCAAATTATCAAATTAATCCTCCTTATCTACTCAGCTCCGCTGTTGAAAACTCACCTCCACCATTCCGGTAGCAGAGGTAAGGAAATCTCCAGACGTTTCCCAGGCCGACACAGTAGCCAAGACAGGAGAGCAGAAACTCATACTTGCCACCCCACTGCTCTCTGGGAGGCTGGATGTTCAGTGGAGGGGCGTGAGAGGGAGAGTGAGACTGAGTCTGCGAGGCAGCACCAGTCACACTCGGAGGTACAGTGAAGCCATTCAGCTGTGCTGGACTCTACCAATGAGAGAAAATTAAGTTCATTCAGACATGTATCAACAGTCTCTACAACAAAATCTCTGTCTACAACAGTTCATCCTGAAATCTCAAATTTCACCACCATTTGATCTAATGGATTTGGTGACCAAAGTTTAGCTGGGACAACTGGGAATCAATTCCCAGTGTAGTTGGTTGTTCCCCAGTTGTGTAACATAACACCAGCCTAAGAACACTCTAAGATGAGAAGGCTATGGTATGACTTCTTCTGAAAGTGCCTCAAGGTTTATTAATCACTTTATTAGATAAGATGAGATAAGAATCAATCAGAGTGGTTTGATGTGAAATGCATTAGAGAAAAAATTACTGCCTCAAATTTCTTTACAGTGGTGGTGATAGGAACCAGGGTTTGTGATTTCTACAATACAAATATGAGCAAGCCATTTTGCTGATAACATTAAAATAGTGGTAAAACTGAAAACATAAACTGGGATACTTCCACCAAGAATTAGCTCTTGAAAATATGTTTTAGGCCAAAACTTTATCTCGAATCATAAAACAAATGTTTCAGGCATCAGGCATTTCATTTGTTACCATTTCATTTTGTGATACAGCTTTTAGAGGCTTTAAACTCTGATTCCTATCACCAACACATGAACAATTCTGACTTGGTAAGTTTCTTTAGAACTTTTCATATTAAACCTCTCTGAATGACTTTGTAAATGTAAATCTTAATAATTTAATTACTTGGAAATTTTGAAAATCTTTAGAATTTCATTTTCTGTATAATTAACAGGAAATTGTGAAAATTGTGTAAATTGTGGCCTGTTTGAGATATCTTATGTACAATAGTAAATTGATCACTAGGCATCTATTTCCCCACAGTAAAGATGGCAACTGAACACCAGTTCCAACAGTATTGCCAAATGGCTTGAAATCACTTCTCTTTACGTAAATTAGGAGCGATCCTCTACATTAGAAAACTAAAAGGGGAACCAGTGCATGCTGTATTTGGTTCAGCTCTCTAATGAAAGGGAAGTCATTCTGGTTGCCACATGCTAATTATGATGGTTCTGCACACAATGACTAGCAAGAGTAACTTGTCAGAACTACTACACAGATACCACACATATCTGCTATCTCTGTAATGTCAGAACAAAAAAAAGGCTCTTCATTTACTCTGAAGGAAATGGTAGGATCAAGGTGCAAGAAACAACAGGCACACTTTGAGAGTCATGTTGTGAAGCTATATTAGTATAAAGGGGAATCAGAAACCCAGATATGGTTTGTAATGGTGTTAATATGGGGCCTAGAGGCAACTTAAGAAAACTACTTTAAAGAATTAATGGACTATAAATCATATGTAAACAATGTTCACAAAACTCAGAGTTTGGGAGCCTTTAACATGAGACAAGTCTAGAAAGGAGAAGCCAACATAATTTTGAATCCAGAATTTTCAATTTGGTTTACAATTATACAGCCATAGCTTGGATAACCATGATTGTAATGTGGTTGGGTAACTTCTGCGTGTTTTCTTTCGTATAACACCCTGCAGTCTTATTTGTCCTCCATCCTACTGGTAGAGCTTGAATGCCAGTTTTATTAAAAAAACCGTGAGCCTATATTTAACGATTACTTTCCAAAGAATGAGGTCAAACAGGTTGAGTTACCTCAGTAACCAGTCAGCCATCCAAACACGCCCGATTATGGGCGCTTAGCTTTTTTAATTTCCTCCCTTCAATATTAAAACCCACAAAAAAGCTTTAAAAGACCACTTTGTCTAGAGAACTGGCCGTTTTGGCTCTCCGGCTCACCTCCGCGCTGAGCTCCGTGTTTCCAGGTGCAGCTTTCGCCTCCACACTCGGCATCTCCCCGCGGGCAGCAGAGTCCGAGCTCTTCTTCTGATGCTCGCTACATGGTTCCGGTAAAGGTTTCATCGAGACGACAGAACAGCCCCAAAAGCGCACACCGATATCAGAAGCGGGTCGATTACCACGAATGATTTAGACCATTAGAAAAGTTACATCAAGCTACAGAAAAGTTGAAGAGTGCAGAAAGCAGCGCAGGTGTACTCAGCTCAGTTCGCCATGTTGTTCGCGGAGGGGGGAGGGGAGCAGACTAGTCTGTAAACTGTAATGGGAGGCTCTTCTTCTCTCTCCTCTCCTCACCTTCCAACAGGTTATCAACACTGAGCTACAGCCACTCCTACCGGACAGCCTTCCGTCTGTCAGTCAGTCTGTCTGTCTCTACACTGTAAAGATCTCTCAGTAACTAAAAAAGGAGGTCCAGCATAGGTTCAGAATGAAGTTTACAAAGTTTAAATAAAGTAAGTAAATACGTAAAGTTACATTTATACATACAATGGGGTCCAAATGTCTGAGATCACTAGCAAAATTGCTTATATTTTCCATTATTCTTAGATTTAAAGCATTTGTTTCATTTTCAAATGGCTGAAAAGTTTAAAATATTTAAATAAATTTCAAAATTTGCTTTGTGTGCACTCAATCTAACACTGATCACCAAGAGTGACAAAAGTGAACAGTAGATCAAATCCACCTGAGAGTCTGAACCCGAAGTTCATCAGAAGGAAAAAGAGATTTTTAAAAATCTGAACTTTCTGGACAGAAGCCTGAACATGGTTAATGTTATAAATGTGCCTAAATTTGAACAGTGACCTACAAAGAAAATTCGTTCTTCATTTTACTTCTTTTTCTTTTTTTTTTTTAGGAATAAGCAGGCTCAGACTTTTGGACCCACTGTCTTAGTGCCATCACCGGCAGCAGGGCGCTATCTGTGTATATATATATATATATATATATATATATATGGGGGGGGGGGTGCTTGAGATTTCATACAGCACCCCTTTCAAAACTATCTGCAAAAGCACAAGTGACCAAATGGTAAAATATCTCATACTACTTGTCATCGTTTTGACTATTACATGCTGTCAAAAGCTCCTTTTTGCTCTCATTTCCACAGGAAACCACACTGCAACGACAGGAAATTGATATGTTGCTGCTAAGAAATGTGGACTGTGACAGAACACCTCATTATGAATGGCCTAAAAAATGAAAACTAACAATGAAAATAATAATAACATTTAAATAATAACAGTTATAGTGTGACTCCAAAGGTGCTTAAATTCTTTCCTGGAACTGGTATATTAGAGAAAACTCATCTACATTGCTACATTTGCTTTGTATGTGTGTGTGTGTGTGTGTGTGTGTGTGTGTGTGTGCTGCATGTCCTGTAGCCTCTGAATAAAATGTCAGATTGTACTTTTCCTCTTTGCGTGCTTTGTTGTTTCTAGGAGATGCTCTGTTGTGCTTCAGTAGCTCCTCCTCCTGAGAGGAGCACCATTATGGAGGAGTGGCTGTGTTTCTCCAAACACCAGAGGAAGGAAGAACAGATGCAGTGTGCAGCCCAACCCAACAACTGAATACTGACTACTCATAAAAAGAAACTGATATTAATTGCTAATTGAAATAACACTTACTGCTATGTTATTAAACTGTTTAATTATGTAATGTTTTCTTTTTTTTGTAAGATATATTATAGCCAAACTACAGACCAGTGCAGGCTTGACAAACCGATATAAAATCTATTATAAACCAAATTCAAAACAAACAAAAAACAAAGGTGTTGCATTTTACTATACATGATTAACTGTAAAACCCTACATTTTGTTTATGCAAATAGGTTTAATTTCCAAAGTGGACAGCACCTCCAGTCACAAATTGTAATTATATCATATATTTTTTAATATTTAGTTTAACGCAGTATATAATATAGCATATATGTAAATAATATAAAGGTTTCAAAACATACAGTTCACACCCCAGTTTAGCCAGTCAATATGTGGGTAAACGACCTATAACTAATTTATTGTTTGCTTGATGTTACAAAAACGTTTAGATATAAAGCCCATTGTCCTACAGCAGTTTAGCCAAACTCACTTACACTGATGTGATCTGGAGAGTTTCGGCTCGGTGTGCTACTCTGAATGAGTCCAATACAGGACAGCCCTGTTAAACGCTAACGACAAAGACATGGTACGAAAAAAGCCCAAGGAAAGTACAGAAGAGGGCAACAGAACAAAATGTCTCTTGTTGAGGCGGTTTGTCTCCGGCGCACTGACGACGTTTTTGTTTTGCCGGTTTTTAAAACTTTTCCCGCCAGATAAACAGAACGTCTGTTCCTTCCCGTCTGCTGCTTCAGGAAGGAGTCCCCGCGACGTCATCTCTTCGCTGATTGGTTCAAATCTGTTTCAGTGGCTCTGATTGGTCGCTTTCCTCTACATGAAGGGTTTCTGGCGCGGTTTGAAGACATTCGCGCTTTATTTCTAGCTTCAGCTGGTGGAGATTTGCAGATTGACATAAATCACTATTTTTACACAAAATACCTGTTTTTTTAGTATTTCTTTCTATTGTTTTTGCACTTTTTTCACCATACGCCAATATGCACGTCATCAAGCGTGGTGAGTTCATGTTCCTACCCCTTATCTGGGTTCTCTGCTTAGCTAGAAGTTCATTAGCCCTCTAGTTAGCATTAGCTGGACATGTATCTGTGAAAGATGTGATATTTTTAATGCGGCTAATGATTTTTTTAAAAACCCTTGTATGATTTGAGATCAGCTACTGTTACACCAGGGACGTGTGGTCATGTAACCTAACTAGCCACTGTAGCATGATCAACTCGGGACTTTGCACGTTAGCACCACATCGCTAGCTTACTTTGTAGTAACTTATAGTCCGCTAACGCTAGCTAGCTAGCCAGCTAGGGTAACGTTGACTGCACCCAACAATCACGGGCTTTAACACTGCTACATGTTCATTTTATTAAAATAAGGAGCACTGTTACCATGTCGGCTAACGTTATCGTTAGCTGTGTGAGGTTCTAGGTAAAGTGAAGTTAGCTAACTAACTAGGTTAGGTTAGTTAGCTCCAGACCCGTTTCCAAAATAAAGACTCTTACTGTATCGGCTGTCAGGCTGAATAGCTTTAGAAAAGCCACTGGTGATTTTAAACCATTACCACGAAAGAATGTTGACTAAGACGACAATATCCAGTGCCTGTTGGGCTCACAGTACCTCTTTGCTGCAGTATCTTTTGTTGTCGCTGCTGTTGGCGCCAAATAACCTGCTCAGCTGGTTAAGGAAACAAGCTACCAGTTAGATTTATACAGTCATTAAGACGAAGCTGATCACTTCTAACCTTGGCCTCTAAAGCTCAAATTTGCCAACAGTTACTTATTTTTTGTTTTTTTGACAGTAGCCTGTATGAGAATAATCACTGTCTTAACCCCTGTTAATAAAGATGGGGTCAATTGAAGACCTGCTGACAGGTTTACTGTGCATTCCACGAAGCACAGTGCTATTAATCTTCAGTGGCGAGGATTTATTTCAATAAGAGAAACTTCATGTTTGTATCGTTTTGCGTAAGATGTTTGTGCTGTGCGGTTGTCCCCATCCGTGGTTTAGAACAAGTTACGTTCATTGTGGGGTTTTTTTTTTCTTACCTTTTTAGTAGAAACTTTCTGGCAAAACTACATGAGGTGCCTTAATATAATGTTTCTTTTGCAGATGGACGCCAGGAGCGTGTTATGTTTGACAAAATTACCTCACGTATTCAGAAACTCTGCTATGGACTCAATAGCGACTTTGTTGATCCTGTATGTATATAGTTTCACTTTCTATGAATAGTGAACTTAATATTTAAGACTTTTGCATCTGTATGAATTACTCACTGTCAACACTATGTCGATGGCTTTAACCTTTTTTCTCAGATTTTTTTAGAAAGTGTTAATTTACTTATTAGTGTTTTGTATATTAACTCATGAATTTGTACTCTTATGTTTAGACTCAAATCACAATGAAGGTGATCCAGGGCCTATACAGTGGTGTGACCACTGTTGAACTGGACACTCTGGCTGCAGAGACCGCTGCCACCCTCACCACTAAACACCCTGATTATGCCATCCTGGCAGCCCGCATCGCTGTATCCAATCTGCATAAGGAGACTAAGAAGGTCTTCAGTGGTGAGTAAAGTCATGTGACTGACTTGGAGAAGATGTGCTTTTCTTGCATTTTTAGGGTGGGCATTAATATTTTTCTAACCTTTTTGCAGATGTTATGGAGGACCTCTACAACTATGTGAATCCTCTGAATGGACAACACTCACCAATGATTTCTAAGGAGACCCTTGATGTCATCGTGGCCAATAAGGATGTAAGAGCTGATTTATCAATAGTTTTGTGTTTACTTAGTTATTTAGTCTAAACGGTCTTGCTGTGTTCTGTCCACAGCGCCTCAATTCAGCAATCATCTACGACAGAGACTTCTCTTACAACTTCTTTGGCTTCAAGGTGGGTTGAGTCTTTGCTGGTAGTCATATTGAATATTTGAAATGCAAGCTGCTCCCAGAAATTAATGCATTGGATGTCTTACAGTAATCCTGCATGACCACTGAATCTTGCTTTTGTTTTTTGGGTTTTTTTTTTGTTCCCCCCCCCCCCCCCCCCCCCAAGACTTTGGAGCGGTCATATTTGCTGAAGATCAATGGAAAAGGTATGTGACTCTAAATAAAAACATTTACACTTCTGTAGTAATGACCAACAAATGTTAATTATCCCTCACTTTGTTGCACACTTTTTGTGAGCAGTTGCAGAGCGTCCTCAGCACATGCTGATGAGAGTCGCAGTTGGGATCCATAAAGAGGATATTGCTGCTGCCATTGAGACCTACAACCTGCTGTCAGAGAAATGGTTCACTCATGCTTCTCCTACACTCTTCAATGCAGGCACCAACCGGCCTCAACTCTCCAGGTATATGCCAGAGGGGTGAAACACATGGTTGCATTACAAGGTTTGAACATAAGGGGGCAGTTTGACAAAAGAAATATCCCAGGGTTTAATACATTTAATGGTGTGTGTGTGTGTGTGTGTGTGTGTGTGTGTGTGTGTGTGTGTGTGTGTGTGTGTGTGTGTGTGTGTGTGTGTGTGTGTGTGTGTGTGTGTGTGTGTGTGTGTGTGTGTAATAAATATTACACCATTTGTTACATATTTTGATTTTTTTTCCTGTTGCCTTGCTTTGAACGATTTATTCTAGGCCTAAATCTCCAGACATTATTTGTTTTGTATAAATTAACTGTTTCTAGGGTTTATTAATGAGTGCAGTGACTTCAGGTAAAGTTGAATAACATTCATGTAAGTTCATACAGTGTTATAAGAAGTGTTTGATATGACTTTGTTTGCAGTTGTTTCCTGCTCGCTATGCGAGATGACAGTATTGAAGGGATCTATGATACACTGAAGCAGTGCGCCCTGATTTCTAAATCTGCAGGAGGCATCGGTGTGGCAGTGAGTTGCATTAGAGCCACAGGCAGCTACATTGCAGGAGTGAGTCAGTTTACCCAGATAACATACAATTTAAAATCTTTTAATTCCTCACTAAGTAAATGGAAATCTAAAGTGGAATCTGTAAAATTCTCAGACAAACGGCAATTCAAACGGATTGGTTCCTATGCTCCGTGTCTACAATAACACCGCCCGCTATGTCGACCAGGGAGGAAACAAGGTCAGACAGATGTGTCTTATACATGAAATGTTTTGTATATTGTGTGTTGTGTATACCTTTTTTGGCGAGTTGGGCCTGGCATAAACTGTTCACCTGTCTTTTCTCAGAGACCTGGAGCATTTGCCATGTACCTGGAGCCTTGGCACTTTGACATCTTTGACTTCCTCGAGCTGAAGAAGAACACTGGTAAAGAAGAGCAGAGGGCGAGGGACCTGTTCTATGCTCTCTGGATCCCTGATCTCTTCATGAAGAGAGTAGAGACCAATGCAGTAAGTGCAGTGCTTAAGAGAAAGCACTAGCATTATAAAAAACAGTATTAAAAAAAAGGAAAGCACATGTACGTTTTATGTAGCATTTCAGTTTGGGGGTTGTTGGACACTTGTCTCTAGTGAATGGTGCTTTGGTCACACATTCTCTGTTTAGAACACAATCACAGGTGACTCTGTCCATTGGGCTCTCATGCATGCTTATTTGTGCACTTCTTAGGAGTGGTCTCTTATGTGCCCAAATGACTGTCCTGGTCTGGATGAATGCTGGGGAGAAGAGTTTGAAAAACTATACACTAGGTAAAATGATGTACTCTTGTATTTATGGCTGGTCTGCTTCATGGATGTTTAGTTATTTGCATATCAAAGGGGTGATGTTTGTCATTCAAAATCTGCACATGTAGAATGACTACATGACTGCACATGTAGAATATGAAGAATATTACTTGTGTCCTTTTGTAGTACTTTGTCATTTATTCCTTTTTTTTTTTTTTTTTTTTTTTTTCCCCCCTCCCCCAAACTGATAATGGTTTTTATGGCAGGTATGAGAGAGAGGGCAAGGCAAAGCGTGTAGTGAAGGCTCAGCAGCTGTGGTATGCCATTATTGAGTCTCAGACAGAGACTGGAACTCCTTACATGCTCTATAAGGATGCTTGCAATAGGAAAAGCAACCAGCAGAATCTGGGCACTATCAAATCCAGCAACCTGTGCACAGAAATCGTAGAGTACACCAGTAAGGATGAGGTGAGCTTTTATATTTCTTAGTTCAAAGTGATCACAGATTGGAATTTATTTACAAGAGGGGGGGGAAATGGTTGAATTTTTTTTATATATATAATTTTTTTTTTTGTTTACATTTGCAGGTAGCTGTGTGCAATCTGGCATCCATTGCACTTAACATGTATGTCACACCTGAGAGGACATTTGACTTTAAAAAGTTGGCATCTGTTACAAAGGTCATTGTAAGGAACTTGAACAAAATCATTGACATCAACTATTATCCAGTTGTTGAGGTGAGTTACCATTTTGTATTTTAATTTTAGTTCTGCTTTTGAAGTTCATCAGCCTTGTGATTGAAGACGTACACTCGTAACGTGCATTTTTCTTCTCCTGCTTCCACAGGCTGAGCGATCCAACAAGCGCCACAGGCCTGTTGGTATAGGAGTGCAGGGACTGGCCGATGCCTTCATACTCATGCGGTTCCCTTTTGAGAGTGCAGAAGCTCAACTCCTCAATACACAGATCTTTGAAACCATCTACTATGCTGCCTTGGAGTCCAGCTGTGAGCTGGCTGCTGAGCACGGCCCATATGAGACCTATGCTGGTTCTCCTGTTAGTAAGGGTGTAAGTGTCTAAACCACAGCACCACTCAACAGCCTGAATGAGTGGTGAACCTCAGGTGCATCAGTGCTGACTAAAAATGTGCTCCCTCTAATCTTTCAGATATTTTTTCCACTTGGTGTTTTATGCATTAGTCTGTCTAGCATTGTTGGAGCTTTAAAACTTTTTATTCTTAATTCACAGATCTTGCAGTATGATATGTGGCACAAGACCCCGACAGACTTGTGGGATTGGAAGGCACTGAAGGAGAAGATTGCCAAGTAAGTAAAGTTGTCCATAGATCTGTGTTACATGTTTGAAGACCAGAATGCCCTAATTACAGTTTTGCTTTGGGTTGTTTGCAGGCATGGTGTACGGAACAGTCTACTACTGGCACCCATGCCTACTGCTTCCACAGCACAGATTCTGGGCAACAATGAGTCCATCGAGCCCTACACCAGCAACATCTACACACGCAGAGTACTGTCTGGAGAGTTTCAGGTACAATGAATTGCTTGCTGTCATTTTTGTTTTGACTGACCAATAATAAGACAGTCATATTGTGCATGTGTGGCTTAGAGATTATTATTATTATTATTATTATTAATAATTTATTGATTTGAAGTATGGGATGGAGATACTATTCCTATTAAATGGAGCAGGGATCAGTCAGACATGAACAGACCCACAATTGATTCTCTTGGGCACAGATCTAAATACGAGTCATTCCAAAACACAATACAAAGTTCTCACTTTGGTTTTATTAATAGGATCTGAGTACTCTATATGCTGTCATTAATGATCACATTACAGGCAAACTAGTTTATGGAGATGAAGCGTTTTTTTTTTTTTTTTTTTTTTTTTTTTTTTTTTTTTTTTTTTTTTTTACAGATGTAAAATGTGCCATGTTTTATTGTGCTGAAGCATGGCAAAAAAAAAGCCCCTCTTAACAAATCAAAGTGCATTTAAAAATTGTTGCGCTTCACAGGCTAAAACAGAAGACTTTTAAATTGTCATTCATGTAGGCTAAAAATGAATTCAAAATATTTTTGGATGGTTTTGAGTCTAAACACTGTAGACTTCTTTTGCAGCATTAAAATTGGAAGAATATGGTTAAATACTTGTATTTTGAAAATATTTGGGATCATTTAACAAGATTTTATTAAAATGCATGTATTGTGTTTTGGAATGAACTCAACCAACACATTTTTGGTATTTTTAAATTGAATTAAGATTGGAACTCAAATGAAAATTGGTGTATTACTAATTTTGTTTAATTCTTTAGATTGTGAATCCTCATTTACTGAAAGATCTCACAGAACAAGGCCTTTGGAGTGAGGACATGAAGAACCAGCTGATCGCTCATAATGGATCGATCCAGGTTGGTATATTCCATAGGCAGATGATTTGTTTAGAAATGGGTTGAATAATCTTACAACAATCTCATATTGACTAGATTAGTTTTGACTATGATTTGTGCATGTATGTAATGTTTGTTTTAAGTTGTGAATGGCAGTATTGCATTTTATCTATTGTTTCTTGGGGGGGCTCCATTTTGTAGGATATCCCCACAATCCCAGATGACCTGAAAGAGTTGTATAAGACTGTGTGGGAGATTTCTCAGAAGGTGGTCATTAAGATGGCTGCTGATAGAGGGGCTTTCATTGACCAAAGCCAGTCCCTCAATATCCATATTGCCGAGCCCAATTACGGCAAGCTCACTAGCATGCACTTTTATGGCTGGAAGCAGGTAAGTAAGATTCTGGGTCTACAGGGTAATATGATGGTAGAATTGTTGAGCCAGGTATGTAACTGAACTTGTGAACTCTTCCTACAGGGGCTCAAGACTGGTATGTACTACCTCCGGACAAAGCCAGCAGCAAACCCTATCCAGTTTACCCTAAACAAGGAAAAGCTAAGAGAGGCAGAAGCGACCAAAAGCAGTGAAGAAGAACTCAAGGAGCGGAACAAAGCTGCTATGGTGTGCTCTCTGGAGAATCGTGATGAGTGCCTAATGTGTGGCTCTTAAATGTTTTCCTGCTCTTCCTTGCCTCTTATCCTTCCTCATATCCTTGTCATGTTGATGACAAATTAACAACCATCTACAGGTGTTTTTTGCAGTTGAATCATCTATGAAATAACGATCTCTAAACTGATGCGCACAGTTTCAGGAGCTTTTGTGGTACTTGCATGTCACAAAACATCAAAAGTTTAGCTTGGTTGGGACTAGCTGTGGACATACATTCTTGCTGTCTTCTGTTTTTAGTGCTGTACATATGCTTGTCTATAATCTGATAACTATAATCAGTCTCTGTATTTATTTCTCTAACAGTTCTGTACAGATTTTCATTGATCTTGGAATGATTGCATTTTAAATGTCAGGAGAACAAGTAATATCAGAAGCAGCCTGGTTGCCTTTTTTGCATAAAAGGCCCTGTACTATAACTTCTACAGTCTGTAAAGAACTAATTTTGTTTTTACATGTTAAAACAATAAAAATGCTTTGTACAAAAAACGTCTTGGGGGCAGGGTAGTTTTTTTTTTTTCTTTTTTTCTTTCTTTCTTTCTGAACCAAACGAAAGGATTTGAAAGTTTTCTCCTTCAACCCAAGTTTTGCAGCAGTTTTGCACTTAAGCTTTACGCATTTGTCATAATTTCTTTAAAATTTTAAATATAATTCAAAATGACAGGCCTAGTAATTAGTACATTAAATCTAAAATTTATGTACTGAAGCTATATCTATCTTTGGAACAATAAGCCCCCCGCCTATATATAAACTATATGGGCGTGGGGTGGCTTATTGTTCCAAAGATCTAGCTTCTTTTTGACCCTAAAAATTTGCCAAAAAAAAATCCAGGAATGCAGATCCAACTGAATCATAAACATTAGATAATGGCCATTCAGTAAATCTGACCAGATTAGGTTTGGCAGAACCGTTTGATCACAGGAGAAAAACTGTTGGTTGGGAGATATTTTACCTGAGTATATGACCTGGTAAATCAAACACCGGCGTGTTGCTTTTACTCAGGCCAGGAGAAGTGAAGCCCCTGGTGATGTATTAATTAATAATCAAGGGATCTTTTCAGGACAGCCCAGCTGTGCATTACAAAACAGCAGGTGTTAAACAAGCTGCAACCTGTACACAGGCCATGGGGACAATTACAGCTCTCACTCAACAAAACCTGCAACTGTTCCACCATGTAAATTTTTCATTTCTTTAGTAGGGCTGGAAAAAGGAATTATATGTTAACATTAAAGATTGAGTTGTTTATTCACATCATTATTCAGCAGTTTGCACATTTTCTACAATAAGCCCATAATATACAAAAAAAAACACATCATTTGAGTGCTTGATTACAATTAAGAGGAACTGTAAGTATCGAGTCATAGTATGTTGTTAGTTTTGCTACACAATGCATGGTAGATTTTTGCTGACACTTCTAAACATTCAACTGGTAGTAATGGAAGAGTTTCAGGTACCTCATTTTTTTTGTTTGCATACACACTGCCTGTCAAAAGTTTGGGGACACCATGCCTTTGAAATATTTTTACAAACATGCTTTCTGTTTCTTCACAATAACATTAAAGACATATAGGTTTATTTTAAAGACAATATTCTGTGTCCATATTTGTGGCAATAAATACAAAAAAAAAACCCTAGCAGCTTTAATTGGTGCACACAATATAATAACATATATAAACATAACACCAAGCATCCCTCTGCCATGGCCTTTCTGTCTTGTTCTGGGACATCCTAGAGCTTTTTGTCAATTATCTCAAACCTTTTAAACTCCTCCCACACTAACTTAAATGCCCCTTTCCTCTCCAAATCATTTTTCTCACTTAAGTGTAATTAAAGTCCAACATTCTTCAGAAAATTTCAAAAGAAAGGTGTCCTCAAACTTTGTACAAATGCAGTAAATTTAAATAATGTTAACATTTTTCTTATGCTCATTTATAGCAAGATCATTTTAGAACAGAATAATAGCTTGCAGACTGTTGAGATTATTAAGGGCTGTTATCTGAAAGTTCTAGTTCCTCAGATCCAAAACCAGTGTCATGTGAGTCACTGCTGTCAGTGGGAGAAGCTGCCTTGTTGCCACTGAAACCTGAAATCTCTTGTCCGTTGTTTCTCTCCTCTATCTGCTTAGCCATAAAACTCACAATCCCAGTTCCTCTCTCAATGACCACGTTTACTTCAGACATGTCAAACTCCTCAGACGTCCCTTCATTAACTCTCCCCTCCTCCATCTTCTTTGTCTCATCCTCTGTCTCACCCTCTCCATCTCCACTTCCAGTCTCTTCCTCACCAGATACACTATTCTTCATATCTACCACTGTCTGATCACTGCTGGCGTCCTCCTCATTGACTTCTGTGACATTGTCCCCTCCTGCATCTTTCTGCTCCACGCTGTCAGGTTCCAGACCAGGGTCTTGTTCGTGTACATTCACCAGTAGAGGTGTGCTTCTACTTTCTGATGGTCCGCTGCTGTCAAAGCCCCGAAAGTTGTTTTTGGCCCCCCTTATGTACTTCCCCAGCACAGAGGTACTTTTCTCTGAAGGATCCATTTTGGCCGCTTCTGTATCTAACAGGGTCTGATGAATTTGTTTCATCTCAGTGTGCAACCGTCCAACTACTTTGCTAAGCTCTGTCACCCGATTTCCAACATCTGCAAATAAAGGCGGACAGTATGCCGTTGATATTGTGCCAAAAGTTTTAAGTTTAACAAAGTCCACAAGCAAATTGCTAAGTATCAAAGCATCACAAATATGTTGGAAACACAAAGTTAAATCTAAATTAATTTTGCAAAAACATTACTACTCATTTTCATTAATTTCAATGATAAATGTGTAACTCATTTAGCCTGATACACATTTTGTTTCTGGTATCACTCTTTTGCTTCTGAAATCTTTCATTGCATCTAACTTGTGGCCAATAGAGAGTACAGATAAACACCTTGCTGCACTAAGAATACTGTAAAGCACTGAGGAAACGTCAAAGTCTGATTCTGTTTTTCTTACATGAAGCATACAACTGTATTTTGGATGCAAACCAGCAGAATGCTCCAAAACAAACCCTCAGTAAACAATAACAATCTGGAAAACACCAGCTGCCTTTTGAAGGAATGCTTTGACAAAAAAAAATAATTGATATGTTGTTTTCTAACACAATGAACATTTTTAAGTATGGCACAAAGTCCAATTACTTTTAGGGTCAGACAAGCATAATTTTTTTTAAATTGTTGTATTTCTTGTTTAGGATTCTGCCAGCAGAGGTTTTGTTGTAACTGAAAACAATAACTCCAATACTACTAGTAAGTTAACCTTAATGTCATTTGGGTTCTTTTTCAGCAATTACATAGAAGACAGTGTCAATGATTGAGTTAAAATGGACACTCCCTAAACCCTCTACCCCACCCCACCCCACCCCCCCAAAAAAAACAAACAAAAAAAAACAACAGTAACTATGCTTTTCTATCATACCTTTGCGCTTTGTTTCCTCAAACTCCCTCCTTGCAGACTCAATGTAGCGCTGCACCAGAGCACAAATGACCTGCTGTCTGTAGGACATTTTTTCTTCTACGCCTCCATCATCCTTCATAGATCCATTTGACTGCACAATCAGAACAATAAGGCTTTTGCAGAAGACAATTTCAGTGATATGCAGAGTCTAAACAAAGTGCCTGTTCAAGAATAAACTCACCATAGAGGCAATAGGTGGATAGTCTGGGGTTGAATTAAATTTGCAACAGCAACAGATTCTTCTGAAAATTCCTCTGGAAATAAAAAATAACACAAATGAGAACTCTGGAAATTTCTTGCCTTGTTTTGTTTTAATAACAGGCAAGAGAGCACTGGAGCTAAAAATGGTTAACTTACCGTACGAGGTAAAAGAAAGCTTTTGGTGAGGGAATGATGTTGAAGGGAACAGGCATAGTGAGGCCCTCTCTGAAGTAACTAAGATACAGTTTAGAACGGGCAAACTTCCACTCCACATCAGCATCATCCTACATGGGATAGTCAAAAAAGAGAAACAAGTGGATTTTGAATTCATTTAAAGAAAAACAGGACTATTCCATTCAAATGGCATTTCAAAGTGGCCTCAGTAAGCTTACCTCAATCTTCTGGAAAGAGTTTGTGATCATGGCAATGAGCATGTTCAGCAGCACAATGACAATGAGAAGCGTGAAGATACCATAAAGGATTCTACCCACGAACTCCGCCACAATAAAGTCAGGCATATCCACATACTCCTTGTTGACGACACCAAACATTGTCCAGAACAGAAACTGGAAGGTCTCATTAAACCTGGTAAGGATGTAAGGGTTTCAAATTCAACACAGAAACCAACATTTTAAATGTATGAACAAGGCTGATACTTTTAATTTTAGATCAGACCTTCCAAGCTGAGGAGAGACGATATAAGGGACGTAGATATTGTTGATTCCACACAGAAAGGCTGTACCGATGATCATCAGAATAAACAAGAACCTGGAGAGAAAGAACATCCCATTCAAAATGGCAAAAAACTGAAAAGCATTTTTTGCTGAAGAACAACTCAACACTGTTTGAGGCAAGTGGGTAATGACTTAGTCATGCATTTGCATGCTACTAACTGGCAGCTCTCGCGACCCTGACTTAGAAGCGGCTTAGAAAATGGATGGATGGATAACTGGCAGCTATAAGCTTCAATTATATATTAGGTACATTAGAATTATAGCTCCAGGGCAAAATTAAAGAAGCAGACTTCATGCACCAGATATGTTTTGAATGACTGACTGCATTAACATCATTCAGTTCACTGGTTTATTCTCCAGCCGTGAAAACTGCACTTAGTGCTGTATTTATACCTTATCATGTCATCAATCATTTTCCCCATGGAGATCTGCAGGGTTCCTAGAGACTCTTGTGCAGGCAAGATGTAGGCCAGACGTGTGAAACTGAGCATACTGGTCACGGCAAAAAGCACTTCGGCTATCAGCTGAGGGTCCTCCTGGCGCCAGTCATCACGCACTACAGATAGTAAAGATGCAGATAACAGTGATGTTTTTATTTCACAATATATGCAGAGAGAGAGAGAGAGAGAGATCAGAGAGAGATCAGAGGGCGAGAGAGAGAGAGAGAGAGAGAGAGAGAGAGAGAGAGAGAGAGAGAGAGAGAGAGAGAGAGAGAGAGAGAGAGAGAGAGAGAGAGAGAGAGAGAGAGAGAGAGAGAGAGAGAGAGAGAGAGAGAGAGAGAGAGAGAGCTTTTGGGGCTAAATGAGCGAACTGTGAGTGTAGGCTGAAACTGACAAATTCCAGAAATATTAGCAATACATTTGTCAGTCAAAAGTAATCCCCCAATTTTTTTTGTAGTGATTACTGATACTAAAAAATGAGTGCAAACATAATAAACAGTGAGCATTTAAGTAAAGGTTAGGTTTTTATTCCAACCAAGCAGGAGCACAAGCACGTCTACTTGTTTTATTTCCAGTTGTTTAAGTCTTCCAAGTCTTCAAAGAACTGATTAATTGTACCAGGAGCGTTCTTGCATGGTTAAAATAAAAACCTGCAGCCACATTATCCCTTTGCAGACAAGACTATTTTGTGGTTTTCCTTCTTTAAGTGATCAGATGGGTCTCTTTAAACATATAAAATACAAAACAAACTAATATCACTGTATTAAATATTTTTTTGCCTGCCAGTGTACACTGATCAGGCATAACACTTTGACCACCTCACCTTTCTGCTCTCATTTTTCATTTTATCAGCTCCACTTACTATTTATGTGCCCTTTGTAGTTCTACAATTACAGACTGTACTCCCTTTGTATTCCTTGTTAGCCCCCTTTAACCCTGTTCTTCATTTGTCATGGACTCTCACAGAGCAGGTACTATTTGGGTGGTAGATCATTCTCAGTACTGCAGTAACACTGATGTGATGGTGGTGGTGTGTTAGTGTATGTTGCGCTGGTCTAAGTGGATCAGGCACAGCAGTGCTGCTGGAGTTTTTAAACACCTCAGTGTCACTGCTGGACTGAGAATAGTCCTCCAACCAAATACATCCAGCCAACAGCTTCCTGTGGGCAGCTCCCTGTGACGACCGATGAAGAACTAGAGGATGACCAACCACTGATGAATTACTAGAGGATGACCAACACAAACTGTGCAGCAGCAGAGTAGCTGCCATCTCTGACTTTACATCTACAAGGTAGGAGTGTCTAATAGAGTGGACAGTGTTTAAAAACTCCAGCAGAAACTGCTGTGTCTGATCCACTCATACCAGCACAACACACACTAACACACCACCACCACCACATCAGTGTTACTGCAGTGCTGAGAATGATCCACCAAACAAATAGTACCTGCTCTGTGAGGGTCCATGGGGGTCCTACCCACTGAAGAACATGGTAAAAGGGAGCTAATAAAATATGTTGAGAAACAAATTGCACCAAAATTGCTACAAAGTGCATCTATATAGTAAGTGGAGATGATAAAATGGACAATGAGCGTAGGAACAAGAAGGTGATCATAATGTTATGCCTGATCAGTGTATATTCACCAGCTGTAGCGGACTGATTGTTTCTGATTATAATCTTGTGGGGCCAAACATGATCTCATGATGAGAACTTCTGGGAACGACCGTGAGAAATTTTATGCTAAATGTTGGTGGGAGCAAACTGAGTATGAAATTTCGAAACCAATCCAATATCTCGTTGAGGTAGAGCTCAGAGCACTCAATACTGTCCTAAAGACAAAGTGCCTCACAAGTCTGAGTGAAGTAGACACATTCCTCCTCTGTTCCAGGTGACAGACACAGGAAATGGCCTTTGAGCATGATGACCACTCGCAGGGTGAAGGCAGCCAAATACATGCTGAGCACCATCATATCCAGACAGTTCCACAAATCCAGGAAGTAGCTCCGCAGCCCCTCAATCCACACCTCCTTACATTCAAACCAGAAGAACCCTGAAGAAAACAATGCACTGAGTAGGGTACTGTGCATATATATGGTATACTGAATGTATTTATCATTATCTTTTCACCACAGCTGGAATCTATGTGAACACTACTCACTTATCACATTTGTGTTGCTGTAATGAAGTAAACATGGCAAACAATCAGGTGATGGAGAAATTAACCTACCAGCGACCCACACCATATGCAAAGAGTTGTGCAAAATGTTCGGCTGCCTGGATGCAAACGAGTCCCGATACCTCTCCATGGTGAGAGATTCCCCTAACAATGTGATGAGGAACCACAAATATGAGGCAGAGTGAAGGAGGAATTTGATCACTGGAATCTTCAAAATCTTCCCCACCTAAAATAAACAACACATGAATCTATCCACTTTGTTTATAAAACCCACATAATAAACGTTAATGTGTGAAAGGAAAGGCTGTTGGTTTAAAATGAAAAGGTGGCATGAAATAATTTTGACCCTGCCTGAATAATTCTGATAATTGATGGTATTTGCGTATTATTTCAAAACTTGTTTATTTAAAATAATTGTGATGATCATTTTATCCATTAGGCTCAGGAGGGCATGACAGAGTCCACTGCTAGTCTATATTCTTTTGCTATTTTTGCCACTATAACATAAAAATTAACTACAGCCTCTCAAACTCCCTGATGGGCTTTGTCAATGTGGTGAAACAAATATTCAACCACTTGTTTAAACAAAGTGGGTGGGTTAGTTGCCAGACACCAAACGAACGTTCAAATATTTATCCTTGTGTGACTTCAGAATATGATAAATTATTACATGTATGAGGCAAGGATACATTTTAGCAGTCACCACTAGCTTACTAAAGCCAGACGTTTGTTAGGCCAGCTAAAATCGTGACACTGACCACCATGATGACCAGTCGTGATACTGACCACCAAATCGTCATCACCAGCCAAATTTCTGTGTTTTAATACCTTGGACTTTGGTGCAATCCAGTAGATGAGGCAGAGTAAGGGCATGGTGATAAAGATCCCCAAAGACACAAAGAGTTTCCAGGCTGTCCTGCTGCCCCTCCAGCCCGGCAAGTGTCCACACCAGATGGAAGAGAGCACTTGCTGGCAGATTGGGTGGGCTACAAACTGAAGATATGCAGGTCAACGTAAGTTCATTTTAAGGTTAAACCAAGTCTTATAATCCAAGTCTTGTTACATGCTAAGGCTTATTATTTAGTAACTGCAAGGACTTCAACTGGCTGAGCTATTCTTAGATTACAGAAGTGTATAACACTCACCGTAGCCATTCAAGGGGTTAAGCTCTCTACATACGTAGTCATTATACACTGACTCTATGGGCATAATTTGCCTAATTATGATAGTGTCAATATGTGAAGAACCAACAAAACCCGTTGTAAAAGCCTGCCTGTTTCTGGTTGTAGTTGACAGCAAGTCGCAGACGGGCCAGGTTTGGTATGCCTTCCTCAAATGCTTGATCATGAAACTCATCTTCACTGTCATCATCATCAACCCCAGAGCTGTTCAAAATGGTGGTGACCTCACTCTGATTCCGGCACATTCCTAGCAATTCCACAGCAAACTCCTGACACAACTCCTCAAGGGCAATATACTGAGGCTGAAAGAGGTAACAGACCATGACGGAACATTTACATCTGAAATCCATTTAAATGAACTGAAACAATCTGGAATTTGTAAAGATCAGACACAAATTAGATTTATTATTATTATTAAATTATGTCTGGGCGCCTGGTCATGGCTCTGTGAGACTCATGTAATTACAAAGATATTTTTTAAAACAATATGTCTCTACCACGGCACAACTTCAAAATGACTGACGAGCCCTGTCTGACCTTAAACTCAGGCTCCTTCTTGGAGAGTTTGCGAAGGTCACGGCTCAGGTGGAAGGCGCTGAGCATGGCATCCTCAGAGGTAATGGACAGGTAGGCCCTGCTGGCAAGGCCACGGTAGGTGTTAATGCGTGACAGGGAGAATTTGAGCAAGTCATACTGGCGGCCATTTCGGCACTCCAGGCAAGAGCAGGAGACTTTGTGTGGCCAAGGGATGATGTGGCCTTTCTGTGTAAGCATGTTCACAATATCGTACAGATCCTTCTGGCAGGCCAGCGTCAATGGGGTCACTCCAGGGGCAAACTGAGAGTCGTCAATAGAATGGTCAAAAATGGCCTGGGAGAAAGAGCGCACGTCCATCTTGTTTCCTTTTTCTTGGTCCAGTCGGTCCAGGAGGCGCTTCACAATGCGAGGCTGGTTGGTATCCACTGCCACCAACAGAGCTTCATGGATCTGTCGAAAGTCAAACTTCACCCCCTGAAGCAGGGCGACCATGGTGTCCTCGTTGCCCAGCCTGATGGACAGGTTCAGAGCTTCTCTCCATTGCCTGTCCTCAGACTCTTCCAGCTGACGGATGATGCCATCCCCTGTCTTCAGGAGCCCACTAATCATAACCATGTTCCCCTCCTGGATGGCACTGATCAGCTCTGGGGGGAAACGCAGCTTCTTGTTCACAATCTCCCTCCATTGCTCTGGCTGGAAGATAGTAGAAGGCTGTTACTGCTAATCCCTGCATTACAACCACCAAAATACAGTCCCACCAGGATCTCCCTGCCTTTTTTGTGACTGTTGCAGGGTAAGGACGTGATTTTCCTAAAATGTGTGGCAATATTTACATTTTATTTTTGTTTATATTTATTGATTTTTGGGGCAGGAGTAAGGGTTACAATGAAACTATAAAAATGGGTGATTATGAGTATGACATATTTCTTCAATTTTTTAAATGTGGGCAAGTTAAATGTTAAATGAGAACATACACAATCAGTATAACATTTTTCTGAGTCTGTATGTTCTTGTCGTTTTTATATATATATATATATATATATATATATATATATATATATATATATATATATATATATATATATATATATATATATATATATATATATATATATACACATATATACACACACACACACACACACGCACACACACACACAAAAAAGTGATCCTTCAATATGATCATTCGTCATTTAAGTCAAATATTCAAAACAGGTGGTGAAAAGAAGTAAAATAAAGCGCTCTCAAACTACAGTATCTAAAAATAATTACCAAAATGTCTTATTAAATGATCATTAGGATCATTAACTAAAACAAATATGAATTAAAATCTAAAAAGCAGGATTAACAATTAAAGCAACTACAAATAAAATCAGATTAGCAAAACCAACCCAACAACTAGTGTTCACTGATTGTTTTGTATAGATGCAAGAAAGCAAATCATGTCTGCTGCATGTCTGCTGCATGTCTGCTATCTCGTAGCAACAGGCAAAGTCAGTTTAAACTCAAATCACAAAATATTTGCTGATCAATGCCAAACAATAAAAAACTACTTAAACAAGATATTCTGTGTACTCTTACATATGAACTCATCAACAACAGCCATGAATAAACAATAGGTAAGTAACACTTGAGAATGAGACGCAAAGGAAATGTAACACTATTTTGTGCTCATTTTTGTCAGGCTTTAAAGTACAATTGCATTCATTTTATCCAAAACAATTTGTTTTTAATGTACTAATTGAACAGAAATGACATCTTACCGTGAGGTTTTCCATTATGGCAAAAAAAGACTAGAAAAACAATATTTCTGGAGAGCTGTTTCAATGAATCAGTAATTCCACATGTCCAAAATCCACCAGAGACCTTATGAGCCTTCAAAGCCAAGTTGAGATAGAAACATTCTTGGAAGCCTCTGCATCTGAACGATCGTGAGCAGGTGCATTTGGATGACTCCAGCCGTTTGATGCAACTGAGGAGTTAACATTCACCTTCAATTACCTCACGAACCAAATAACAGCTTGCGGTCCCAGAAGGGCATAGCCAATTAAAAACAGACAGTATGTTTCACATGTGCTTATCTCATTAAGGTCCTCAGATCTCTCCTCCACACACATTTCTTTCCTATACAAACATTCGCCAGTTGTTAACTCCACATAAAATCAGTCTGGCCAACTACACAAGAACAGAGGTTTGGTTTAATTTTTTTTCTTTTGGCAGTAGACAGTACCACAAAGGAGAGAACAGCAGTTAAAACAGCAAATATTTACAGTGATATACTTGAATATTTTCCACCTTGCCTTTGATTAAAACATTTCAGGTGTTGAATCATGTACATATGGACACCAAAAAAACAGCATAAAAAGAAATAGCACTAGAAATTATAAAATGCACTGCTGTCTTTCCCATTCAGACCAATGTTTCTGTGGTCTATAAATTGCTTCCTCCATGATACCAAATACTGTACATGAAAAGAACAGTGATGCTGATGTGTCTTCCGCTCTGTCCAAAGTATGAAACGTTGTGTGCAAAATGCATCAGTCCTCATTATTTCATACACAGAAGCAACCACACTTGGATCAAGTCATAAGCCCAGAGACTCAGTCTACCCATACAGTATCACCACAGGTACTGGCATGCTGCTCAATGCAGTCTATAGGGAACCTGAAGGAGCACAAAGGACACGGCACCATAAGTTCATCTCTGCTGGTACTGAAAGGTGGGGGAGAGGGTGAAAAGGGCATGATTTCTGTCTCTGTGTCACTCAATAGCCCAACTGAGCCAGAATCCAGACACGAGGAAGCATGAAAAGGCAAATAGAGCGGGCTAAAAGACACTGACAAACAGAGAGAAAATAAGAGAGAGTTAACAACTTACATTAAAAAAATAAAATATTTGTAAAAATTCTAAAACTAAAATGTGCACCCTCTTACCTCCACATATTGGGCATCCAGACTCAAAAGGCTCTGGGTGGTCAGGAATGTTCTGTATAGGAGTTTGTATAGGAATTTTGACAGGGCTGTGTTTGAAAGGGCTCATTTCCTTCTTTTTGACAGTTTTGCTTGGTGTACTTATTTCCCCATGTCTAGATGACAAATTCTCACACTCCAATCTGGATCTCTTTGGAGTAGGCATCATGGTTGTCTGCTCCTGCCTGAAAAACCATAACGCAGAAAGTTGTGTTATGCTACATTGACACTGGTGTGTTGTGGCAGCAAACATGAACACTTTCACTCTCTTCAACTGGCTGTATAGAAGGGTTATTAAAGTGTTCTGTCTGAAATCTATTTGGAATGAATCTTCAATATTTCAAGAATTTCAATATTTATGCAATGAATGCATTGATATTTTTTAATAATCAAAAAGCCAACCTGGTGCGTATCATTAGGTTAATATTTTCCAAAACATTGATTAGGTTAACACTAGACAAAGTCAGGTTTGGGAAGCAGAGGTTATTGATTATTATTTGCAGTCAATAACAGTGATTTTATTACATCCAACTAATTGTCTTCCCTCTCCGATTTTGAATTCTACAGTAAGGAAGCTTAAATATTTAGGTTTTTGCCACTGTTCTTCGTTGTTGCTTTCGTAAGCAGAGTGAATGTTTCATATGCTGAGCTGCAGACACTAATCACACAAAGACCACGTCTTCTGGTTGGGCAAAGGCATCACAATGGCTGGATTTGTTTGCTTAAGATTGTGAATGAACTGTATCCTCCAAGTTTATTATGCACTGTGCAGCGGCATTGGACTGACGTACCACTTCTCTTAGAAAAAAAACGGGATGCGCTGTGGTGCATTGCTGCTGAACAAACAATCAGGCTCAGATTTAACAAATCCAACAGAAATGGTAAGGCCTGGTTTATACTGGACAATTTGAGCCAATTTTTGGTCTGTTTTTGCTACAAAACAGTTATAAACCAGTCAGACATATTTTATCTTGTGCATGTGGTCTCATGTGGTGTGTAATGACAACTATTCACAGTGGAAACATCCCTTGTGTATTATGTCTGAGATTTAAGTAGTAGCTGTGGTTTGTTGGCAGTATGTGTTTTTTAATCATTTGGGG
Organism: Pygocentrus nattereri; assembly: GCF_015220715.1. Classification (NCBI taxonomy): domain Eukaryota; kingdom Metazoa; phylum Chordata; class Actinopteri; order Characiformes; family Serrasalmidae; genus Pygocentrus; species Pygocentrus nattereri. Next base: position 18,545,193 of record NC_051226.1, read on the forward strand.
AATTCAGTACTTAAATGAACATGGTTTCATATTGCATGAGAAATAACACACATACCTTGTTTTTGACTGTCTTCTATGCTCTTGAGGAGTACTGGCTTTACCTGCATAAGAATAACTCCACTTGAATGTGCCACTAAGACAACATTTTTGTCATCCTCAAATGTGTTCTTAGTAAATGCACTCATATGGCATGACAAGTGCTGCGCTTATTAAGTTGTTTTCTTACTCTTAGTGTTGTGGGGTTCAATGTCTATAGACCGCTTGGTGGACTGGGCAGCTGTTACCATTCGCTCTGCCCTGCTCAAACTCCCACGATTCCTTTGATCTCCTGCTGGAGAGTTTTCTCTGGGAGTGACAAACAAACATACTAGTAGTATGCCAAGCAACAGTATCCCAGTTCTTCAGTAATGAAACGTTTATTCCATGCTCACCCTGTTTTACGCCCAAAGAAGGTATGCTGTACTGCAGGGCTGGTAAGCCACTCTCTCACAGACTGTATCTTATCTGGTGTGCCCTGTTAACCATTCAAAAGATTTCTGAGTTATACTCTTAAACACCAGCTCCAACTTGCAAAAACACAGTAGTACCCTTCCAGCCTTTCACTTTTATATTCATATAAAATTATATAATAATCAGTCAGGACTGACCTCCCCTGCAGATTCATCAGCAAGCATATAATATATATATATATATATATATATATATATATATATATATATATATATATATATATATATATATAAAACAGGATATTGCATTGGTATGGGAAAAAAAATTCTTGCAATATCTCACCTGGTTTTCAGTGTCCTCCTGATGAGCTGAAACCTCCTCAGTGTGTTCCTCTGCAGTGCGAAGGCGCAGAAAAAACAGGCCAAACTGAGAGCGTTTATTGAATGGCTGAGTGCAGGTGACCTGCAGCCTGTCCCAGCTCTCCCCAGCAGCCTGAGGCAGAAAATCAGCTGAAAATGGACATATTATGTAACTATTTCATCCCCTTCTGTATCAGTCAAAACCAAAACACTGTTTTTAAAGCCTTAAATTGTAAGACTCTGTGAGTTTATATGTTAGAGGTTTGAATCCATGACCTAAAATCTTTTTTTTTTTTATTTGATTGTGATTCTTCAGAAAACAATACAATGCACTGTGGAATCTCAAATTCAGTAGTGTGATACAATTGATCAAATCCAGAAATATTTAATATTACACTGAGAATTACATTTATTTATTAATAAGATTTTTTTACAGACTAAAAAGGCTGTGAAAGGTGTGTCTAGTTTTTGAGTGTTCTGCCAAAGTGATACCTTTTTTGAACATGCGCACACCCTGCCGGCCTTTTCCCTGTCGCGAATCAGCTGGACTCATCAGGGTTGCAGTGGGTAACAGCGTGACATAAGGATGGTCTAATGGCCACGAGGAGCGTCCTACATCCACCTGTATGAATGCAGAGCCATAGTTTCCTGAAAAAAGGACAAAACAAAAGAAACCCAGTTAAAACCCAGAGTAAATGCAATAAACTCAGAGGCATAACATACGGGTGCTGTCTTGCATACCAGATGATTCAGTAACAGTGTGATAACACTAACTATATTTTTGACAGCGATAATACCCACTACTATTTCATCTGCAAAGTGCAGCAATATAATATAAAGTGTTGTCAACACTGAACAGTGTTGAATTCTGAACATTTTGATCAAATTCAAAAGCTGTCAAAATCCTTTAAAGGAGAATTCCACCTATTTTTACAATTTTCTGCATAACATCATATGTTAAGATGCAAATAAAGTGAAGTCTAAGCACACTTACCAAGTCAGAATTGTTCTCAGTGGTGAGAGGAAACAGATGTCCACAGAGTTTACTATCTCTGAAGTATAACTCGCAGCAAGTTATTACATAAAATGGTTATGACCATGTTGCTTAATGACGGGACGTTTTGGTACATGCAGATTTACCATTTTTTTCGGTTGGTTACCATCTCAACAGTTCATATACAAACTCCACATATGCTAAACCACAAGCAGGTTCACTGTATAGCAAATAAAATGGTTATAATAACATTGTAGACTCCTGGTTGCTATCACCACCATTATAAACAAATTTGAACTGGTAAGTTTCTCTACAATTTCACAACAAACCACCTACAATGACGTTGTTTACATCTCAACCACTGAATTAGGAAAAAAAGAAAAATCGACGGAACTCTTTTCTTCAGTTCAGGTGTCAGTCTGAATGGCCAAACGGGACGTTATGTCAGGCCTTCATGCATATGCGCATGTTCTAAAACAAAAGGTACCTACATTTATTTGTTGAACAGAACTAAGAGCCCTCACCAACATCCATGAAGCCAATGGTAGAGGCTCTCTCCAGCTGCAGCTCTGCTTTGAGCACTCCGCCGCAGTCTTGTTTACCACACAGCCACGGCTTGCTAGCTCCAGTGTGCTCACAGAGATTCTCCACGCAGTTCTTGGGGTCCTGAAAATATTTAATATTTTACTACGCTGGCATGTTACACTTAATTGCAAGTTACCACTCAAGTTAACCACTTTTTGACAGTGACATCGGTAACAAAATACAGTGTTTAGACAGTTTTTCAGTAACAGACTCATCGAAACTGACCCACAGCACCAAGATAACAACTGTACGCTAGCACCAATAAGTTTGGTATCTTTTGTTACCTGCGACGTGAATGAGACAACGTGTTTAATTGTGATAGGTGCCATAGTGAAGACTGGTCGATTAGCTAACAGAAGAGAAGCTTGTTTAAAAGTAACACTCGTGATAGTTTAATGAACGTTTAGCTAATTTATTCGTGCTCATTCACAAACGCTTCGCCTCCGCTGCCATTTTCCCGCCTGTTGTATCAGCTGACTGTCTCTTAGCAACACTGCCCGCCTCGTCCGGGTTCAGGCGCCCTCTAGTGTCTCCGAGAGAAAAGACCGCTGCGCCTGAGCAACAAACAACGAGGAAGGGCTGAGCAACACAAACATGAATTGTCGACACAAAGATGAACTACTCCAAAAATACATGTTTGTATCGCTTCATTTTCCTACTCTGTCAGTACGGAGTAAAATACGGAGCGCCTAAGGGGCTTTTACATTAGAGCTTTGTTTTTAGCAAAGTCTGTCCTGAGGGTATTCAGCAGTTGTTCTCTGCGGTCTCTGTAAAAGTAACTGTACGAGGACACTCGATCGCAGTTTCAGTTTGTGCTCACTAATAACATAATCATGTCTGATTTTGAGAAGCGACACCATGTCTTTATATTTCTGTCCAAGATCAACGTAAATTCAATGAACTGATCCATCTTTGGGCTTAAGCAAATCACAGATTTTGCAAGCAAATGCAAAACATTTGCAAGGGAACACAACATTAACTTTTTTTTCACGGCTCTGTGTGAAAAAGTATGACAGAAAAGCGGTGGTTAACATTATATTAGCATTCACTAAAAACTTACGACAGCCTTTGGGTTGAACAGCATCCAGAGAATTTTGGGCTGCATCCTTGGAGACAATCTCAGAACAATCCTTTTAACAAAGCACAAGTACATTCATAACACAACATTAAGATGTTTAGGGTGGTTATATATAAAAGATTTTTCATGCTTACTGAATATTTCATTATAAGCTAGTTATGTATTTTGTGTATTTGAAATGAAACGTTAAATGTAATTTTAAATACATTATTTTTAAAATGTTCTCTGAAAGTTCTTAAGGTTTTATGTTTCTGGCCCCACTATACACATGGTACTTTATTTTGTTTTACTGGATTCAGATTTAGGCTCTCACTCCTAATTTCCTAAATCCGCATGTCAGTACATTAGTGGGTAAATGCTTATTTATGATGTTTCGCAAATCTTATTTGGCAAAAATGACCAGGGCCCACTTAGCAGGCCCAGAGTTTTATTACACACTTCTATAATGTAGGAACAGCTCAGCCTGTTTTAGATTTCTAGCTTATGTATACTGCTCATCCTGCAATGTGTGGTACAGCTGTCTATGAGCTCCATACATCCTAGCTTTGATGCATATCTGTCATGTGAACTGCTATGCAGAGTAACCACACATAACAGCTGTTAAATATATATGGTCTCGGTGGGGGTCCAGGGCAGGCCGCACTGGGCAAGGTCAGAGACCTAAAGAACATGGGCGGAAAACAGATCATGCGAAAAACATAAATCCAAACTTCCCTTCTTTAGTAGATATGTTTGTGATAAGTAGGAGGGCATGATTTTTACTCATTTCATTCAGTGAAAAAATGTTTTTAATATAAAGTCACACTGAAAAAAACATGTAATGCATTGTATTGCAAACTTTGTCTGCATGTGTTTGGAATCTGCGTCTTGTATAAGTAACATGGTAGCATGGTAACATGTAACCATGGTAACATGCCAAATTAAATAAATGATTAACAGATGATCGTTTGTTAGTGTCTTTAGTGGCTTCTACAACTTGACACCAAGCCTGAGTGTAGTGTTGTGTGTGCTCTCAGCTGTCTGTGGCCTTTGCTAGGAAGCTGTAGCCATCTGTTAGCATATGTGAGACATCAGGATACAGCCTGAGCTGACATACTGCCTCTGTCTTCTGTCCTCTTAAACTAAACATTGAAGAGATAGTTTGGGGTGTGTCTGAAGTGTGCTTCTTTTTTGCACTGGAGCTATGATGCATGTGTAGCTAACAAGTAGCAGAAGCTGTGAAAGCTGAACGTAGAAACTGAATTCTTAAATCATCATACACTATGACTAGATTGAGGTGTTAAATAGACATGTTTATATGGTTTCTGACACTATATGTCATACTGTTATCTATGAAAATGGACAAAAGTACATCATATGCTTGCCTTTGAAATAGGAAACTACTTTTTTTTGCCTTTATAAAGACAAGTCACTGTCAGATATAATCAAGTCAGTTCAGCTAAATACAGGCCTGACTCTTCCTGCTGGATGTAAAGTTTCTTGCTCTAGCTTGGTAAATCACTGCCTAGTGTCTGTATTATGCCCCGGACAGAAATAGCTCCCTCTGGCAAGGAGATAATTACATAAAGCTCAATTTGCCAAAAAAACAAAAGCAAAGTTTTGAGAGATGTTTGTTTCAGCTTGTCCGATCCTTCACAAACATATTTAAGATCAAATGTGTTTGTCAGGTCATGAAAACTTTTCTAAAATGTAATGCATTGGGTTTATTTGCTTAACGTAATGTAACGACAGACATTTTGTCAAATATTTTTGTTACAGATAAACACAAGGAAGACTATCACTCTGATGGTCTTATTTGAGGGGAGGTCTGGCATGTGGTCGGGTGCTGGAACAGCCTAGCGCTCAGGACCATTCTGTGGCCAATGTAATCTTTCTGATGGAATGACAGCATCATACTTCACCCAGTAATATTAGAAACAGAGCAGGCTAACACTGATTTAAAAAGACAAAATCTGATTAAATCACTCAGAGAATTTAGCAGGGCCCTTCAGCATTATTGCTTTTATGAGAGAAATCTAACCTTTTGTTTCAGCAAAAATATGATGTAACGAAAAAACCTGCAAAAGAATATTTCAAAAACATATGTATTCGTGAACCTTTTTTATGGATTTGGAGGCAAACCTTGGGTCATGCCTGGACTTGCTGAAAGAGCCCACCACAACCCACTTTTACCCTCGTTTTTATCCATAATTTCTTGTCATTTGATGGAGCCCACAGTCCTTGTATTCTAACAAGGATCAAAAATCCACCACCATACTTCACTAATGGGAAGCAGATTATGCCAAAGCAACCTCTGATGTTCATCTTACCTGACTATAGGATATAGTTCCAATCAAAGTCAATATTTAAATCCAGTTGTTTACTTTATTGTTTGACAAAAGTAAAGGCTGTTTTCTGACAAGACTTCAGAATTATAAATATTTGTTGGCTTTAAGGTGGCACTTAATTGCAGTTTCGCAGCTTGGTAACCCCCCAAAAAACTCTTCCTACAACCGTTCAACAGCTGAGCAAATGTTTTATGTTTTCTTCTTGACTGTGGATGAGTGCAAAAGACATTTGTGTAAGATCAGCACAGCTTCTATTGCTTGAAGTTTCTTAGGTATTGCCTAATACTGAAGATGGGCACTTGGTGAAAAGCTGTTTTATTTTTGCCTTTGCTTGGTTTATGAAGATCAACAACCTCATCTCATTTCACTTACGTATTCCCTGACCTTGGACTTATTAAAGGGCAACTCTTTTCTCATTTTTTCCAAAAGTCAGTTGCTAAACCGTATATAGAAATTGAGAGAGGTTTCATGTGAAATGCAGTCAAATGTACTCAGTGTCTGAATTGTGCTTCTTTTGCACTGGAGTTATGATGCTTATATAGCTAACAAGTAATAGAAGCTGTGAAAGCTGAACATAGAAGCTGAATTCTTAAATCATCATACACTATCTCTAACTAAATTGAGGTGTTAAATAGACATGTTTATATGGTTTCTGACATTATATGTCATAGTGTTATCTGTGAAATGCTCCATTCTAGAGAAACTTACCCAGTCAGAATTGTTCACAGTGGTGGTAAATGGAATCAGACATCAGAAAAGTTTAATGCCTCTACAAGCTACATCACAAAAAGATCTTACATGAAATGGTAATGAATACACTGTCCAGGACCATCAGCAACATGACGTTTAAAAACTCACATGTATGACACGTGTATGTTCACTAGTGGTTTTGGACAATAAACAAATTGGCTAAATCTGTGCTATTGACATCGCGATCCCTGGTTCCTATCACCACCATTGCAAACAAGTCTGAGCCACTAAGTTGTCTACAGTGAACCATTTCACATTGAACCAGTCAGAATGAATTACTTTACATCTCAGCGATTTACTTACACATACATTTGAACACATCGGGGGGGATTTCCCTTTAATTAAGGATCCAATGTGTCTGACCCCATATCATTTCATATGATACCCTATGGTAGGGAGTAATGAATGGATGACCTGCTAAAGACTCAGCTGTGCTTAGCAATGGGAATATATTAAACTTTATTTTGACTGTGATGTGAAAAGCTAATTGTGACTTGTCTTGCGTGTATAATTTCTTTCTTTGAACATTTGTGTCTCACTGAAAGGTTACATTTCCTTCATAATTTCAGTGCGAGATTAAATTTATAAACAAAAAAAGTCATAGCTTTGTGGAGGACAACGTAAATGATAAAATGTCATTACATTTTTAAACAATGATAGAAGAAAAGTTTTAGTCAAAAGTGAACTTGTTATCTCCCACCAGCCAGGATAATCATCTCGCACTAAGGAACGCCTTCTTAACAGGCTGATCTTAAGCAATGCAGCACTGTGTCTCTGCTTTAGATGAGCTCAGCCACTCTCAGACATGCTCTTCAGCCTAGAGCTCGCTGTTATAACTAATAGACAAAGTGATGGACATGGAGGTGGCGGCTCCTCCACCACCCTCTGCTGAACGCGAGGAGCAGTCATTCGAAAGGAATGCGCTGGCATCCGAGGAAAACTCACATTATTTAAGATCTGTGAGCAGCGAGTCGAGCTCATTCATCATGGTTCAGCCGAAAAGCCGTCTGGAAGCGCCGTCCAAGATGTGGATGACCATGGTTATTACCGTCATGATCATTTTCCAAGTCGCTTCGACAACCGGACTCTTCATTTACCTCAATATGTCCATGGCTCAAGTAAGTTCTTTTCTTTGAATATAAGTGATAATAGTTTTTTTTATGAAGAGTAAATGGACACAGTTCGCTCAGTATTGCGTGGATTTTTCGGGTAAACAAATGCAGCGAGAAAAAAAGTAGTCCCACTCATAAAGCTGTTCAGTGAAGTTAGCTAGCAGCCCATGACCCTCGGTGAATGCTAAGTGAACGGCTGCACTAACGCGGGTTATTTCACGCTACATGATTAACTCGGAACGCATCAGCCTGAAGGAGTACATTGTCTTTGCAGCTTGTTTTATACACACATTCCCCCACGATGCGTCCTACTTCATCTAAACCACACTACGGACTACTTTGAGCGCTTCCACAAGCACAAATAAAGGAAGGAAGCTAAAGATGAGCGGATTGATACTGGAGTATCGATACTTCCCATCCAGACTCTGACAACTGATCAGAGAATATTGAGACCACGTGATTTGTTTAATCAGTAAGTGAGCGTCAAAAGTAAAAGGGGAATATAAACTTATAATAATAATAATTAAAAATTCCAAGTAAATTTGGACCATTTCTAGTACTGTCATAATGTGTGAATATATAAAGCCTTTAATATGTTGTAACATGTTATTATTCCCAATATTTTAAATCCTGCAAATAAATAGCCATGTGCTAGTTTGATTCTCTTTCTCCATTAAAGGATGTGTTAACTTATTTTCTCTCAGATAATGTGCAAAACAGGGATTATATATATATATATATTTATATCTATCTCTATCTATATATATATATATATATATATATATATATATATATATATTTACAAGACAGTAGTGCGTCCTGCTATGATGTATGGTTTGGAGACTGTGGCTCTGTCTAAAAGACAGGAGGCTGAGCTGGAGGTGGCGGAGATGAAGATGCTGAGATTTTCGTTGGGAGTGACAAGGATGGACAAGATTAGAATGAGCAGTGTTATGGAGGTGTGTTGTGGAGGAATAGTGGATATATTGGGCAAAGAATGTTGGAGATGGAGCTGCCGGTTAGATGGAGAAGAGGTAGACCTCAGAGAAGGTTTATGGATGTAGTGAAGGTGGACATGGAGATGGTTGGTGTAAAAGTAGAGGAGGCAGTGGATAGGGCAAGATGGAGGCAGATGATCCGCTGTGGCGACCCCTAAAGGGAGCAGCCGAAAGAAGAAGAATATATATATATATATATATATATATATATATATATATATATATATATATATATATATATACACACACACACACACACCTATGTATGTATATAAGTCCTAGATTAATTTGTACTAAACTCTGCTTGCAACCAGTTTTCCATTTGGAAATCTAGCACTTTTTAAGAGATTACAGTAGTCTTAGACTTTTATATGCACTTTAAAGCATCAGTGGTGACCCTGTTTGTTTTCAGAGTCGTGCTTGTTTCACAGATCTGAGAATTTTCCTGCATTGGTCTATGTTAGGATATGTTATCTACATTCTCAAGCCTTTGCTTCATTTGCTGAGCACTCACTAACCTTTGTCATGGCCACATTGTAATAGCCCTCCAATAATACTGATATTGGTCAAGACCAAAACATATGACCACATGACCTTTGAAAACGGGTCTTGTTGTTGCAGATATGAATGTATGAATATCCTCGAAGAGTCCTTAGACAATATGAAGCCAGTTACTTACTGTACTAAGCTAAAAATTATTTTAACCAAAGACTGCTGGTATCAGATTGAATTAGTGCACTAATTGCAGTCTGATTTTCTCAGACTTTTTGGGAGTCTGAGGTTTGGAAGCAGAAGAGCAACAACAGGAGTTTAGACAGCTGTGTACATAATGCATAAAGGTCGTGAAAATAGCCTGACCTTGCCAAAATGAAAACCACAAGGCTTTCGGAGAAAAAGACCACAGATGACCTACAAACATGATCATCCCTGTAGAGATGTGCTTGTTAAAACAAACACCAAAACAAATGGAAATACTCAGCGTTTCCATATGTGCCTGTTTATTAAGGGATGCTGATATATATTGCTTCAGAATATATAATGGTGGCAACTAGTGATGATTACAGAATATTTTTAGATTGGCTCATATTGGAGTCAGAGATTTTGTTCTGGGAAAAATAAATGCTTTCAAGTTCAGCGAGCTCCATAATGATGGCAACATGTCTCTAAATATGTTTACTATAAAGAGAACACTTCATTAAGCAATACTGATTTAACTCATTCCATATTCAGTAGTGGACAGTCAACCATCTAATCACAAGGCTAATCACTTAAAACCTACCATATTCAAACATGCAAACTTGCGGGCAGTTAATAAAGGGGGCTAGTTCAGAACCCAACCCTGTGTAGGTGGGGTTTGAGGCTTGGTCCACTAGAATTTTTTAGTGATTTTAATATGAAAATGTAAAGTGTTGTGGGGCACTCTGAGAGTAAATTACAGTGAAAGAAGAAATTGATTCAGTTCATTGACTATACCAACAAGTCATATAAAAAATTGTACTGCTTTCTAAGTAGACTTATTAAAAAAATGCTTTTGCCTTCTTAATAACTTTTGTAACTAGAGGACATTGTAAAAGTCAGCATCTGTTTCATCAATTAAAAAAAAAAAACAAAGTTGTAGTTGATTGTTTTGTTTCCAAATAATGGTATTATACATATATTAACAGTTTTGCACTGCCATTGCAGGCCATTGAAGACAGAAGTCATGTATGGAAAACCAATTTCACCACTACTGAAACTTTTACATGTGTCGTATCTAAAATTATTTGTGTACATAAATGACCATGTGTTGCTGCTGGAAAAGGTGATTCTTCTTCTGAATTCTCCTTGTTGACAGCAGGGATCAAAATGAGCTACATTACATAAAGCATGTGACTGGCATGCTCAGCATTAAACTGATGAAATTTGCCAAAAGTAGGGGTCAGTGACAGAAGAGGGGCACTTAAGGGGTCAATGAGATTTTAACTAGGGTCAGTGCTCCTTTGCCCCCACCCCTCGATTCGCCCATGGATTGGCCCATTCTGTTGGCGACTAAAGCACGTTGTCAAATAGATTATTATAAATGCTGTGACTGACCTTGTGATTGCCATTATGACATTCTTTGTAGGGATGCACCAATGTGGGAATTGTGGGGGGATGCCTATATCTGTTATTTTTCATGCACATGTCTGCTGATACTGCTGCTGATATATAGATATTTCTAAAAAAGTAGTAATTTGTATTATGGAGAAATGTAACATTTAGATGTAGAGGGTTACAAATACAGTAAAATCTATAAAAGTAGACATTTCAGTATTGCAGCTCAGTACTGCATAAACATTCTGCTCTTCCGGAGTACAAAATACATCATCACATAACAGTTTGAAATATCAGTAAAATCTAAACATTTGTCTGATTCTGACACTTTTTATTTTAAGCAAATCTGCCAGTACCAGTATGACTCTAATATCATTGTGCACTATAGTTCTTTGGAACCATAAATGCTTGTTTTTTGTCATGTTAAATGTTTTGGTTGTTTGTTATTAAATTAATTAAACAATTAATTTCATGATGTGATGCTAACATATCATTAACTTTGCACCCTTAATGGCATCTATAAAAGTTTTGAACAAAATGAACATCATGCAGAATAGTTGTTTTAACATTAATGCTAAGTGACCATACCTTTTTCTGAAGTGCATTAGTAGACATGAACACTGCATGCCCAAAAGTATTGAGACACTCTTTCTAATTAGTAAAATAGCTACTTTAAGTGGTGCCCGTAGCTGACATGTAGGTTCAGTTGCAAACTCTGAGTTTGTATAATCTCCATGAAACAGCACTGTCAGTACAATAGAATCTGGTGCAGCTGCACATGAAAATAAGGTCACCACGCTTAATCCCAAGCATCAGTTGGAGGGGTAGGGGTATGAAGCCTCCACTGCTGGTGTGGAGCAGTTGAACTGCATTCTCTGGAGTGATGGAGCAACATTTTATACTTGAGTTAGAGATGAATTAGAGTGATGTTTGTGATCCAACAATGGCCATCTAACATAATGCTGTTGTGGCTAAATGCAATCAAATCTTCACAGCAATGTTATAACATCTAGTGTAAAGTCTTCACAGAAGAGTAAAGGCTGTTACTGCAGCAAAGGAGGACAAATTCTCTGTTAATACCCTTGATTTTGGATTTTGGAGACATTGCACAAACTGCGGTAGACATATAGTTCTGAGCAGAAAGCAGAGCCCATCATGTATTCAAATTTCAAAACAGCTATGAATTTATACAGTTTTCAATGTCAGGGAAATGAGCATTTAATGGCAGTTTTGGTTGGAAATCATATTTTACATTATCATCCTTCAGTCAAAGGAAGTAAATTTTTTGAGCGTGACCTTGAAAGTGCGAAAGATTTCCTGCTGCTCACTCAATGCTACAGTCAGTATGCAGAATCAAAACAGATGTTCCTTCTCCAGGTCGTTACTACACGTGTTTAGGGACCATGAGAATTGATTGGGTGTTTGAAGAACACAGTCTGACGTTGATGTTAGCCAGTGCCTTTTTCCTGCACTCAGCTATGAGCATTACATATAAAACAAACAGAAAAAAACCTTAGAGGGTGTCTGTGCTCTTAGCTGACCATGAAACATGCCATTACTGTGTGAACACCAGATGGAGAAAGGAAGTTAACGCTGCAGCTGGCAGCCATGGTGTGTCAAACACTGTGCAGGAAATATCCAAATGCACACGCCTGAGGAGATCCTTACAGAGGATCCTGATCAGCTTCATTGTCAGTATCAAAGACAATGTTTTTCTATTCATTAAATTGTATTCATTTATAAAAATCGTCACTGAATCAGGTTTTATGCATGTTTATTATGGAAAAAAAATGATTATGTAAAATGAATTATGACTGTTTTTGGTACAGAAAATGTTGCAAATGCTGGATCTTGGGGAAAAACATTGATTAAACACATAATGGCTGTGTCACTATGACTGATGGCAATAATTGCATATGGTTTTGGGAAAAAGAAATATGTGTGAAGGTAGGAAGAGGGTGTGGAATATATCTTCAGATGGTTCTAACTCTATGAATCCAGTTAAGCAATTATGCAACTAAATAAATCAGTAGACCAGATCAATTAGATAAATCGTTGAATTTGCAATCAGTATTGTAATCTGTCCAACAGCGTACTAGAACTAACTCCAGAGCTGATTAGTGTCATGTTAGAGGGTAAGGGGAACATATATAAAGCTTAGGATATTGCAGTTCTTTCATTAATTTTATTATGTTGTTTAAACAGAACCAGATGCTGTCATAAAATAAAAAAAGAATTCCCAGCATATAATCACATTGCAGATTTTAATAGAGAAATGACAATCCCTTTAATTTGCTGTATAAGTTGCATTTTTACCACTGCAATTATCAAGCTCATTTCTGCGAGCACCCCTGTGGGATTTACAGATGGCGTACATTCACATTTCACATTTATTTTATGCTCCAACATAAACACAGACATTTGAATTTGTTAAATCCAAATGACATTTTACCTGTTATGTTGCAGTTTTACATCCTTTAAGCCTGTCTCTGAATATTATTGGAGGAGCCTTTTAGTCTATCTGTCTGCTGACCTGGTCAGCTCACTCTTGTGAGTCCAGTGTGTAAAAAAGAAAATTAATTGTAGAACAGAATCCCATTCAGTTTGAGCACAGACTGAGCACAGAATGTGTAATTGATGTGGTAAAATGAATTGAACTCCACAGCACTGTTTACCCTGGGAAGAGGGGAGATTGCATATTATTTAAATCTGGAATTCTTGGTGGGAGAAAAGTGTAATCGTGCCTCTGTGCCTCTGTGGGACCACAAAATATCAGGCAATGTTTCATTTAGTACAGTAATAAAATTAAAGCTCTTAAACAAGTTTTGGCTGACTTTAAAGGACTCATATCATGGAAAACTGAATTTTCTTTGCTTTTTTTAAATTAATTGGCTCATTAATAGAATGTAAACACTGTTGATGTTTGAAAGTATATCATTCACCCCCAGTTCATACAGTTCTTACATAGAAACTAAACAGCAGAAACAGCCTGTTTTGAATCTTGTATTCTGTGATGTTGCAAAAATATTTACATATACCCACCTATTTAGCCTATAGCAGGTTAGCTCCAGCAGCCAGTCAGAACATAAATCACTTACATATAATCAATCTTAAAGGCACAGTAACAAAAACTGCCAGTTTAATGATAAAGGATAAAAACAAGGTTGGAAAATGAGCATGTAAAAAATAAATTATGACACACAAATGTCATAAGTTGAGCTCAGGAAAAAATAATATACAAGAAAAATGTAGGATGAAATCGAAATAATCTATGGCTTTTAACAAAAGAGCACTGGAATGTGTGCTTTCAAGCTCTCTTGCGTGCCTGTAATGCTTGCTTGAGATTGAGAGAAAAAATGAGACACAACTGAGTTTGGTTTTGACAGCAAGATTGAATCATTCATTCAAGCCATAACATGTTTATGAAGCTTTTTGTCATTGTTTTGCTTACAGACTTTTATCTTGATGATAAAAGCAGTGATGACTGGAAGCAGTGTAATGGTGGAGAGAGGATGGTGACTTCATAGCACATCTGTCCACATGATCTGAAACGTTGCCTTCATTTGCCTAATTTTCAGCAGAATTTCATTAGAGCTGTGCTGTGACTGGAGACTGAATTGTGTGCTATGTCAGATAGACGTCCTTTAGTAAAAAGATAAACTTTGTTATTTTTAAATCTGAAGTATCTTTGTTTTTACTCTGTCTGCTGATACTCAGGCCCGGAGTCAGGGTGTTTCTGAGGAACTACGGTGTCTAGGGCTGCTGAATGCTCTGGAAAAAGACCAGGAGGTGCCTGATGGCCTGGTCCAGCTGTTTGGTGAACCGTGTATCAAACTGGCTGAGGGAATTAAGGCATACATCTCCAAGGTAAGCGTGGGTACATTCTCATTTTTTAATAAGTGGTCTTGTGATTTATCATAAGGATCTGATGTTGTGCTTGCTATAGCATGATGTTTTGTTATAAACTAGAAGGGCTGAAAAACTGGTTGGAAAGTCTTGGCAGGATTCTCAAGACCTGAGGAAAAATGAATGCAAGTGTGCACTTGCTAATGTGTGCCATGCATCAGTTCCAGGAAAGCAAATTCATCCAGCAAGGCTTTTTTTGTGCCACAGTTTTTTTATTTTATTGGACCTTTAAACTTCTCTTGAGTATCCCTTTTGGACACCTATGAAACAGCTTTACTTTGTGGTGCTCTTATCGCTAAATGAATGAAGAGCTGATTTTTAAATTCTCTAAATCTGTCAGATAGGCTCTAGCTGTGACTCATGTGACATGTGGCATGCATTAAAATAATTGTTTCAGAAATATAAATTTAAAAAACAATAAAAAACGAATCAGGAATCATCTGCCTCTAATCAGTGAGGCTTGATGTCTAATTCATATCAGACCAGTTGTCCTGATTCCAGTGTTATGGGAGCAGTTTGCTTGAATGTCCTGTGAAGTGAATGTCATTTGTTTGAGAAAATGGGAAATTTGTTGGAGAGTGGAGCTTCACCGACCACAAAAATGTGGTGGTAATCATTGAAAAAACAGCTATCCGCTAATAATACAGGCAAGGATCTCCGAGGACGCTTCAACTCTGTTCTCTGTCTCTCCAACTCCTTCTGACTCATTGGAAGAAAATGAAAGCTAGTTAGATGTGTGAACACTGTAAACATTGTTATAATTTAAAAATGTATTGTGTTCTTCCTCACACTTATAGTCCATTTATGGACATATAGAGATTAAGTTAAGATTGGAGCTATGAATATGCACTTACTTGCTTTAATTTTACTTTTAATGTCAGTCAATGGAACTAAACCTTTTTCCAATTACTTTTGGGCCATTTCTTTTGGTCCATTCATAATGAAATTTGCACACAATGTAAAGGCCAACTGACATAACAACCAAAAAAACAGCCAAAATGGAGATACAAGGTTTTATTCCGACAGCAACAATACACACACACACACACACACACACACACACATATATATATATATATATATATATATATATGTGAATTGAGTAGGCTGAATAGGTGTGTGTGTGTGTTTATATATATATATAGGGCTAATATGTACTTCCACTGTAACGTGTATCTGGCAGATCTTTTCTTCTTGTATTTAAATGGGATCATTCACTTTATTATGAAGGTTTGTGATATTACTGCCGCCAAGAGAACTATAGCAGTAATTGTACCTAAAGGCATAAAAGACTTTTTGGCAGGCTTCTGTAAACAAAAATGAATGCAGATGTGCAATTGCTAATATCTGCCGTGCACCAACTCCAGGAAACCAGTTCAACAAGCAAGGCTTTTGTGTACCAATGGATTCAATTGGAGAATTCAGTTGAATGAAATTCAGTTAACATTTCCTTTAGGCGCCCATTATCTGTATGATAAAGATTTACTTTGTGGTGTTCCTGTTGCTAATTGGAGGTTGGTAATATTGCTACAGACATATATGCAAAAGTATTTAGACACCCCTTCTATTCAGTGAATTCAACTCAAGGTGCAAACAAGGTGCACACATTGTTGACTGAGGCATTCAGTTGTGCAAAAAAGCTCACACGTGGCAGTTAGATGGTTATACAGCCCCTCAGCATTGGGCTAAAGAGCAGTGGAAGTGCGTTCTCTAGAGTGATGGAGAACCTTCAAAAACCATCCAATAGGTGATGTTAGGGTTAGGGTTAGGGTTAGTTTGCTGTTACTGCAGCAAATGGGTGTGTGGGGGGTTGGTATGGTGGGGGGCAAATTGCTTAATAATACCCCTAATTTCAGAACTTTGGATATAGTGCACCTTTCACAGTTCAGGTTCAGTGGATAACAGACATTTCTTTGGCCATATGGCATTTATTCTTCATTTAATAACACAATGGCAGTTTGCTTTGGCCTACTGCACTTAGTTAAAAGTGCAAGTCAGCTTTTTGAGGCATTAACAATTCAAGTGAAGTGGAACCCCTCACCTCTCTAAGCTATCGTCTCCCTCGTTGGTGTTTTTGTTTCCACTTTGGTTTGTTTTTTTCTCTCCTTTCACATAGTCGATACTCTTGAAAACCTTCTGGTACATCTGATATGTGACCACTTTGATTCCCGAAGAGAAAGTCAATCACATATGATGTCAGCACTTCTTTGTATTGTTGGCAGGATTTTACATGGAATCTCAGTGTCTTTTGTTTTCTCCTTGGCTGTAAGTTGGATTCAGAGAGGATAAACGTGTCCTGAATGACGTTATTGGCACAAAAGCTCTGAAAGCCTCTTGGCTATACTCCATTTAGCCAGCATGGCTCCTCTGGCCTCTGGCAGAATGAAGCTGTGCAGTCATTTCCTGCTCACAGCTTTAACACCACCCTTTACTTTGTTTAATAAGCAAAGATATTCAATACATAAATATATAACTATAGACATAGAGAGGCAATGGCGACCAGCAAAATGAATGTAGTAGATACTGTAGTTTTTATGTCTTCACTGTTGCTGCAAATCTGAGCGGGACTTTCTTTGTTTTCATTCAGGTAACAGAAAACATCATCTCCCAGCATGTCTTTCAAGGTAATGTTATACCCGTGGAAGCCAAATAGTTGGTTTTAGATCATCCTAAGATAAGCTTTCCCTCTCTCTCTCCCTCTCTCTCTCTCCACACCCCCAAAAAAATCACACATCACACACTGTTTTTTTTTGTGTTCTTAAGTGAGAAGGTATTTTGTTATGATTGACCAATAATAATTCAATAGTTATTACTACTAATAGTAATATAAAATTATTAATCTGATTTCAAAATGATTTTTTCTCTTGTAAGTCATTACAGACCAATGCAGTAAATTGTAAATGGTTTACTTGAGCTTAAAGATTATTATGTCATTTTACAAGTGCTCAATATGAACCTCCTCCAGCAGTACAGACATCAACGCCATAGTCAAATTCATCCCATACTCGATTGAGCACGCTGAGTGTCACTGTACTCATGGCTCTTTCAGTGCAATTTCATTATATTTCATAATTCAATGTAATTTATTATGATTTGTGTATAGTCTTGTTTTTCCTAAAGACAATCCATACTTTTTATCATTTCTTGACATCAAAATAAAGCACAAAATTACTATGTAATTGAAGTTGTAATGTTACATTGTTTTGTTTAAATAGTATAGAATGTCCTTAATAACTTGACTTTTAAGGGTTAAATATGTATCAAAATGTCATATGACGCATGGTATTTTAATGAGCTCCAGCTTTTCCTCTCTTCATTTTTTTTAACGTCGTGAATGGTTATTATTGGGTCTTGTCTTGTTTTGTGTAATGAAAAAATGATCATTAAATTATTTTCTTGACATTGAAACAAATGGAAAATGAGTATTAAAATCAGTTTATGCTGCGGTATAACGGAAGACACATTTTGATTTTGATAAAGGTGGTATTAATCATAATAAAGCATTGCATAAAGCATTGATATTTTTTGTAATTCCAGCAATTAAATATGTAACAGTTGCATTTGAATAGTATAACAAAAAGAAAGTAACACTTGACGTAACAACATGCCAAATTGCTTTTTTGCTTTTTGGATCAGCCGTTCACTCTGCTCTGCCTTTCTGTTTCTTACAGAAAGACAAACAGCTCCGCCACGGACAACGTTTCTCACTGGTGGGAATCCGCGCCCTTCTGCTCACCTCACTCTCCGAGACAGTGGACTACAGGGTGTGTGTGTGTGTGTGTGTATGTGTATGTGTGTGCGTGTGTCTGGTGGGTGAGGGTTTGAAGCATGACCTATATTTTCATATAAGGCTAATACTCATTTTGTAATACTAGTAAAATCAGGACCTGAAGTATAACAAAGAGAAGCTTGAAACATTCCTTAAAAAAAGCAACAATGTCTGCATTGTTTGCACTGTTTATATAATGAATCTCTTAAGACCACACTTGAGAAATGTTTCCACAAGTACTGTGAGATCTCAAACAGTGCTTCAGTTGTTACCAAAGAGATTAGCAAACAGGCAATTGTTTGTGATTTATACTTTATTTGCAATGCATACTTTATAGGCTTTAAAACCTTAAATGGGATAAACAAGATGCTCCCAAACTGCGTATGATTGTTCACTCTAAAAAGTGATGGGTTAAATAAAATTATATTTGTTACCCATTTTAGTGCATTTTGTGTTGTGTAACACATTTTCTGTTACTTTTAATAAATTTGGTAACCATAACTGAGCACAGCAATACATTAAACTAACACATTGAGGTGTCTAGTTAAGGACGGATTGTGTTGTTTCACGAGTGTAGGAGTCAGGTTAAAGGAATATTCTGAAGTTTGTCAAGCTGATCTCTGCATCTGTATTGTATGGTTTATTACAGTGGACAATAACATTAATGCCTTTGCCTCTACTTAGAAAAAAAAAGGAAATCTGTTGACTCAAAACTGACTTTTTACAGAAAAACTCTATGCTAGCCAAGGCAAACGTCTGTTAGCTAATGTAACAGAATTGGCAGTTAGCATTCTCCTCCATGTGCGATTTAAATTGTCCATTGACATTGCGTCAACAGCAGTTTGAAAAGATGCAATGACTAGCTTAATATGACTTGGAAGAAGCTTGTTCTAACATTAATCTTCCCAGCTTGGTAGCATCATGTCATTGGGGTAGACCTAGCTAGTGGATGGAATTTGCAATAACTAAAAAAATTAGGAGAAAATTGGGCAAAATAATAGTTAAAGATGCATACTATTTAACCCTGTTTACACCTGGTCACTTCTAGATTTTAGCCACATGCATTTACACTTGATAGTCAAGTGCGTCTCTGGTATAAGTGGTCTGAGTGATCGGATTTGTATCTGTTTTAAATGCATCTTAGGTGCATTTAGATTTACATTTTTATGTGGCTTGACCTTATCTAAAAGTAATCCGCATATTCAAGATGCATGAAGTAACCAGGTGTAAACGGGGTCTATGTGTACTATTTAACATGACATCGCAACATTGGAGCAAAATAGTGAAAAAGTGGTTCCCAGAGGTTTCTGGCAGGAGTTCATTGAAGCGTCCTACAGAAATGTACATTTCATATAAACATCTGCCCATTGGCTTCTATAAGTGTGTTCTATGTCAACAATAAAAAAGTCTTAAATTATTGTCTGTGGTAATTGGCTATATGCTGATGTGGCAGCTAGAGCTTAGGTTGAAAAATGCTGGACTATTTTTTTTAAGTATTACGTTCATGAATATGACGTTATACATCCACATTCTTTAACTTTCCTCTTCATTCTTGCAGGCCCTATATCTCTAACCCCTCAGGCAGAACTGCACCAGTCCTGCCGTCACCCTGTGCGTTCCTGGGGCAACCAGAGCTTCGGCTCCCACCTGCACAACATGACCGTCTCCAATGGCCGCCTGCGCATCCCCAAGGCCGGACGCTACTACCTATATGCCCAGGTCTATTTCCGCTACCTCACCCTGTCCAGCAGTGAGCGGCAGTCCAGTTCTGAGAGTCACCAGGTGGTGCAGTGTGTGTACAAGAAGACGGCGTACGCACGGCCCATTCAGCTTCTGAAGGGAGTGGGCACCAAGTGCTGGGCGCCGGACAGTGAGAATGCTCTGCACTCTGTCTATCAGGGCGGCCTGTTCGAGCTGCGGGCGGGTGATGAGATCTTTGTCTCCGTGTCTTCCCCTGTTGCTGTACATGCGGAAGACTCATCAAGTTACTTTGGAGCCTTCCGCTTTGACCTGTGACCTCTGGCATAGTGAGTGGTGGTCTAGTTTTCTTTGTTTGGATGAAAGTCCAATGGGTTCTTCTGAAGCGACTCAACAGAGGACTGTGAGAAAGACTGAAAATGAGAGGATTTAGGAAGCCAACCATGACTTCCTGTTTACTCAGAAACCTCCATGGAGTGAGCTCAAATGACTCACGACTATACAACCAGCTTAATGACATACAAAAGGCACATGCCATTATCAAAAACAGTTGGAGAAGTGTCCTATTGTGGTTATATATGGTGAGAGCAATCGCTGCTATTTTTCATGGCCTCAGCGACTACGGAAACCCCTGATCCAGCATCCAGCTGAAGTGAGGTCTCCTCTTTATCCCCTCTGAAAATGTGTATCATGACCTCAAATAAGGAATTCTCTGGCACATAAGATTTGGAGCTAGTGGGAAAGCAGCAGAGGAATTTACTGAACTCTCCATGTATTAGAGCAGATGTGAATGGTGCTGCCAGACGCATGGAAAAATCCAAATGGATAGACACACTAGGGACTTGTGCTCACAGCTATTTTTCTATGCTTTCTATGATGGAGCTTCAAACAGCTAAATGTACAGAAAAAGTAAGTTAAAAAAGCAAACTGTGGGTAATGGATCTTAATCGACTGGCACTCTAAAATGGTTTAATATGCCTGTATTCTTCATAATATATTCTTTCAAAAAATAAATGACTCATGGCCAAGCAAATACACAATAAACATCATCAAATCATTCTCACCAGTGGTGAACTATGATTAACAGAGTTTTGTTGTGGGCCAAAAATCTCAAAACTCAGTCAAAAACGAGGAAATAATTACCTTTGCAATAATGCTGATTTCTTGTAGCGCCTCTATGGAATTCTAGTAGTATGTTATTGCTAAACTAACAGTGATTCACATGAATATTTTTTGCTCATTCTAGATTAAACGCAGACATGTGAAGCTTATAACAGACCATGTGTAGTTGTAAAGATACAACTGTAGCATAGAATAGTACATTTCAACAAATACTGTTTCAACATAGCACTCTGCAAACTGAAATGTTGATAATACTTCTATTGTTAATTGCCTTTTATAAAATAAAGGACATTTTTGTATCTTTGTGGATGAAATGAATCACCAAGGGTATGAGGACACCTTCAGGCCTCACTGTAATATGAACCATGATCGTAAGCACCGTGTGACTCAGTACTCGCGTCTGATCCTCATTACAGTCTGACGGAAATTCACATTGAATCACCATTTATCTCATCCAGAATTTGAGTTTAAACTATGTGGAAGACCCCCTATGTTTTTGTGTGAGAGAGTCAGTGAGGAAACGTCGATAGTGAATACTGACTCACACTGTCGAAATCACGGTTGTATGTATATGACATACTAGGCTTTGAACTGACTTTCTTCTATGAGACTGTTTATTGGTCATCCTTCAGAGGCTTTTTTATTTAATTCTAAGATATTTTTCCACACAGTTCCTCAGGCTGTAAGCCTGCATGTTACTACGTATGTCTCTCGCAGAAACAGACAAACTATTTGGTCCTCTAATGACCTGTAAGTTTACAGAAATTTCACTTTGTGGTGGGAAAAGTCATTTTGCAGGAATCTATGTTAGGAAACATGCTATGAGGCTAATAGAGGAAACTAAAGTTGCTGAACACAGCTACAGTACACTGAACCTAAAGTTACTTGCAAACACATTTATTATGGGTTTCCCAGCCTACTTGTGGACTAAATTTTAGTGTCAATGGAGAGCCATCACTGGAAATTCTTTTTAGTCTATGTTTAATCTGGGCCTGGAAAACTGGCTCTAAAACTGTATAGGTAGAAAGATAACAGGTTGTTAATGTCAGAATGCCAGTTCAAGATATACACTACATAGTGGTGCTTCTGTTAGTGACTTGTAATGTCATTTGGTAACTTAGAGGAAAAAGCCCCCTTAATTTCTCTTTTGATCAAATGATGAGACCAAATGTAATATAAGCCCATTTACTGACAGTCTATGCTTAAAGCAATGAAATTACATCTGGATTCATTCCTCAATAATTTGATTATTTCACTTGATCTCATTTTAGTCCCATTAGATAATGGTGATCTATGCATTTATACATGAATAGTCAGATGCAGGTGGGTAGGCCGATTAGTAGAGCTGGTTTTGAGAAGAATTAAAATACATGTTTTATACTTCCAAAGTGAATGTTAGATTTGTTAGATTTCTTTGGTGCAATTAGTCCATCAGGCGAGTGCTCCATATCACCATAAATACATTATTTATTAATATTTTCATCAGAAAGACAAAGTTATTCACTGCAGTTTCACTGACTGGCTAGCATTGGCGTTACATACTAGCGGAAGCTATCATAAGCTAGAATTTGGAAACATTATTAGTCAGCTTAACAGCTACATCCACGCCTGATCTGTTCTAAGCTATAATAATCAGCTGTACTTTTCAGTTAAATGTTGAATGCTGATGAATTAATTGTTGTTGCTGCAATAATAATGACATTATGATTATTGTTATTAATTCATTTTAAATCAACATTAGACAATTAAGTTAATTCAATAACACAGATGCTGACATAGGCATCAATTTAATTTTAAATCTTTTTGGTTTTGTACTTTGCCTAATAACAATTTTTTTAAAAATTCTAGGATTAGAAATTGACCTAAATAAAACATTCTGTAAAAGATTAGCCAAGGGGGCTTCTTACACCAGGTAGTGGGGCATGATTCCCCTTTACAAGGTTGTCTTTTTTGTGCTGTGGCACCAAAATGGGCTGCTGTTTCAGTTTGTTTTCACTAACTGTGTCTTGGTCTATGCATCATCATCCTGTTTATACTATGTTTAAAAATTTACCCTTCATTTTTCCAAACATGTCAGGTATTAGCTTGCTGTGTGGCACATCAGCAGCTAATCAGTGTTCATTTTGCAGTATGAGGTACAGCTGTTCACATACCACACTATCACAAATAGGTTGCCGGCCATTATGTTTTGGCAGAACCCACCAGAAAACTTGCTCTAAAGGAAAGCGAGAACATAAAGGATTTAGCTATTTGTATGTTTACATACAATCAAATAAACACAGGAGATCACATCTTAACTTGTCTCATGGGTATTAATGCATAAATTACTGTGATAATGTTACATTCATATTTAATACTAACATATGTTCATGATCAACAAGCATTGATTAGACAATTGAAATAAGTACAAACAACGGATTAAAAGACGTTACATTGTTTAAGACCCGACATGTACACAATGTTTTTTTTTGTTTTGTTTTTTTAAATAAAAGAAATACTCTGCAGGAAAAGTGGCTTTTTGTGCATCGCAATTTACAGACTTTTCAACCTTTCTTGAAGCCCTTGAGCTCTTCTCTCATTAGTAATACCTAATAATGAAATCAGATGTCATGGTACATGGTTAGATGAAAAATCCAGTATCAACTCTGGTATGCGATGAGATTAGAAAAAGCTTAAAGCAATACATATAAATGTGTCTTTGGAGGATGTAAAAAATGAGAACGTATTTTATTGGTAAGCTTATGCAGCAGACCAAGGGCAGTGTCATAAACGAATAGACAGCCAACGCAAACATGAGCATGTAATCTATAATCATCTGATCTCTACTGTAAGTCACTTCCATAATAACACATAGATTTAAACCCAGGTAGGTGGCTCATAGCACAGCAATGGCTGCCTTACAATCCAGGTACGCAAGTTTGGAAGCTTTAGAAAGTATAATCAGACAGAGTATTTAAATTTTAGATACTGTTTTGAGTAGTGTTTACATAAAATGTGTACATTAAATAAAAATATTGGAATTAGGGTCATAGTTAATGCTTGTGATATATGAGAGAAAGTTCAACCACGCATGCATCAGATCATGAGGCATATAGCATAATACAATATTTAACATATTACAGGTGGCTCGTTATGCCTACCATAAATTAAATACATGAAATGAAGCCTGAAGTTATGAGGTGACGAGTCTGTGATTAGTCAGGCCATTACAGTTACAATTACCTTTACTACTCTTCTTTAAAGCCTAAACAACCACATTTCTGTGGACTTGATCACTTCTGCAAATTTGCATTCTGACAATGTGGGTTGAGCCACCTGGCTAGGTGAAGATCTGCACTGCTTGCTGTAATCAACCACTAAAGCAACAAGACAGGATTTCTAGCAAAGAAAACAAAACTCATCTGAGGACCTCTTCTGCCTGATGGGCAGAACATACGACACCCTGCAGCAATTTCATGCCAGATCAACTAAGCACAAAAACAGCCAATTTAAAGTAGAGAGTGGAATGCCCAATGTCCTTGTACATTTCATCATTGAAGATAATGTAAAGGTAAAAAAGACTGCAATCCCCAAAGCAGTGGCTCTTTGAGAAAAATAAAAGTGCTCTGCAACTTTCCCCACACACTTCTTAATACTGTGAACTGAAATACTTTCCTTAAACGACAACCCCACTGATGATTCCGCTGAAGAAGCTGAAAAAGCCACAGTTATTTAAAGCCAAAATTCTGACGGACACTACAAATAAAAAATGGAAGGGTTCACAACACAGAAAACACATGGATGTGAAAACTTACACCAATTTTAGTTTAGATGGTTTTAGCTCATTCTTTGTGACATCCATGAAACATATTCAAATGAAAGATGAACAAAGCATTCCTCGGTTACTGAGAGAACATGGGGCTTTGAGTTTTCAGAGTCTGTCTATTTCACAGTTTATCATTTTGCAGGAATTTCAACATATCTAAAGGTAAACATGATTGGGATTGTGGCATGTGCAAACCCACAGAATGTTTTCTTTTTTCAACATGAAGTGATAGTCTTGATATGTTATGATAGACTGGCTACTTAGGGGGAAAAAATGAAAACAAAAAAACCTGGCATCTTGATTTGGCCAAGTTTGGTGGTTAAGCAATGCCGAGGTGCATAGGGTGTTTTGCTGCAAGTTGTCCACCTTGGCGTCATGCCTGCAGCTCTGAGGCCCTACAAATGGCCATCACAGTGTGAGTGGACTCTAATCCAGCACAAGCTGTGCTGTAGTGCAAATGATTGGTCAAGACAGCCATTCCCTGCCTGACAAGTGGCTACACACTGGAGCATGAGTGAGATAAGAAAGGCCAGCTTGGAGCTTCAGTTGAAGAGAATGGAGTCTGGGTCACGGTTGGCTATTTGGGCCATGTGCTTTAAAATGTCCTTCTTGGTGATGATCCCCAATAAACGCCTGTGAAGAAAGAGAGAATATTTAGAAGCTGTGAAGACAGAGTGGATATTAAAAACTGCTTGCCTATGAGCTAATTTCCTGCCTGCACTGCCACTATTTCACAAAAAACAGTAATTCATAAAACACTTCCTAACTGTCTTTGAAATAGAGTTAAAATGCTAAAGCTTGTTACCCGTTATGAGTAACAAGACACTGGCGCAGCCCAAGTTTGCGGAAGATGTCCACCACAATGTCCATGGGAGTGTGGTCAGTAACGGTAAAAGGGCTGAGGTCCATGATGCCGCGCAGCTTCAGGGGAGGCGGGCAGTTGGGTGGTTGAGGGGGCGTGTACTCTGTGAAGAAAATCCGAGAGGTGCTGACCACACCTTCTTGTCGCTGCCGAGCATTCTCTGAAGGAAAGAGAGAAGAAATGAGTAGCGGTGCAGAAAAATAACTAAAAGCTCTCAAAAGCTATCTGTGGCTCACACAACAGTTTGAGCAAGATCTAGGGGTGGACATGGTTATTTGAATATTTGAAGAAACTATTTGGGCTAATTTGTTAGTGACATTAGTCCCACAGCTCCAGCATTAAGATAAAAAAAAAGCTAAATTTGGACTACAAATATATCTTGGCTGATCAACTACATCTGGGAGAAGTGGGAAATTGTGTAATTTTTCTTGCCAAACCATTTCCTTAGTCAGGTATTTAAACAATGGATGTATAGTTTGGAATAAAATTTCAAATATTTTTTATATCTTCTTGAAATATCTCATGTTAAGCAAAATTATGAAATTAAGTGGAGCTACACACACAGACGTATACATACATACATACATACATTATATATTATTGTATTATATTATATATTATAAACACATTTTAAAAATAAAATATTTTACATACGAAAATATTTTAAGCAAAAAGATTTGAATACTGTGTTGTGCATTACTCCAAGTAAGTCCATGGGTCACCTGGGAGTACATTAAATCAAATACATAAAATCTAAACAGACACATATTCCACCACTTTGCCTAGTCACATAAACTTTCAAGCTCCAATTTGTGTTAAGTCTCTCACCGATGGAAACGACTAGATCGCGACGCAGCACAAAGCCCACCAGTCTCTGTGACTCCTGAGAGACCACTACCGGGAAGCCGCTGTAAGATGTGTCTGCGATTAGAGCCTCTACCTCCTCTACACTCATACCATCCTGAGTTATAATGGAGACTGGGGGGTCACTACGACGAGGCCGCATAACATCCATGGCCAGTGTCTTGTGGCTAAACTCCTCTTTAGGCTCTAGGAATGGGTAACCGTTCAGTCTGATGTGGGCCTCATAGATTCCCTCACGACCCAGTGCATCCGCTACCCATTTACTTGTCATGGTAGCAGCCATTAGAGGCACAATGTACTCCAATCCTCCCGTCAGCTCAAACATAATGACCACCAGAGAGACCGTCATACGAGTCACACCACCTGGAAAGAGAAAATGAAGAGAGAAGCTGCAGTTTAAAACTCCACCCTTTCCAAAGGGTTTTCCTCTGTGGAAAAAGGCAGATATATCATTCCCATTCTTTAATCACATTAAAAGCATTCCAGAACAGTCCACACAATTATTTTGTCTGTGATGTGTAGGGTGACAGGCAATAATCCAGCGATGCAGTTTGGTAGCAGTGATCTTGCAGAGTAGGGCACCACTGATGAACGAGTTCATGTCATGCTTACTGCAGACTGCTAGTTTTCATTTTAGATTTGATTATAGTTTTGTTTTACACAATTTAGCTTGAATCATGACAGGAAAAAAATTTAAACACTTGTGTACCATTTATGGAGGATAAGACCAATGCAGTGGGCTGTATTTCTCACTTACCCAAACAGGCAGCAGCGCCCACCATGGCATAGAGGCCTGGTGTGATGCAGTCTGCACCAGGTGAACACCAACCTTTGAAGATCACCCAGTCATGGTGGTAATATGCTAGCTGCTCCATGCCCACTCCTAGCAGCCTGCCTGCAATTGCTCCCACAGCCATGCTGGGAATGAATAGACCTGAAGGTATCTGGCATGGGGGAAAATGGCCAGCGTCAAAATGGAAACAAAATAACAGCTTATAGTCTCATAACAAAGGATGACCCAGGCACTAAACCATCACCCCAGTGAACTCCAATGGACTCTAGATGCAGTTTAGTAAAGCAGACTTAGTACAGCTTTTATGATCAGTCTTATATTGAATTTTCCCAAAATTCTATAATTGAAAGTAAACCTCAAAATGGACCTTTTTTACCATTTTAGTTCTTGTCCTTGGTCATTTTGACATTATGTATTTGACAAAATTCTTGTTTTCCTGTAATCGTTAAGCAACATGAAATGAATTCTGCACACCTCTAAAACATCTCAAATTTGGCTCACAAATATTATCATTCACCCTCCCCTCCCAGCTATAATCCAGTGAACACCTCTTCAGCAAACCAGTGAAAATACTTAGCACCCAATAACTGTCTATAAATAATACGTCAAGTTTGGAGTGCCACTGGTTGTTAATTGATTTTAGACAGAATTGAATCTAATTTTTAGGTGCTAGAAATATATAAAATGATGCAATACTTTCAAACACAATTTCGTCAAAGAA
The DNA here is from genome assembly GCF_015220715.1 of Pygocentrus nattereri. Lineage (NCBI taxonomy): Eukaryota > Metazoa > Chordata > Actinopteri > Characiformes > Serrasalmidae > Pygocentrus > Pygocentrus nattereri. The sequence goes on from NC_051226.1 coordinate 18,573,459, forward strand.
TTTTAAAATTACTTAATTTTTTCCTTCATGTTAAGCATCATATTCCAATAGCTGTACTACTAATTAAACTTACCTTCATGCCAAAAGTCACCACAGTGATGAGCATCTTAAAGATAAGTGCCAGTGCCAGCTGCCACATGGCCATGTAGACGTCATGGCTAGCAGGGCGGTCGGGCAATGTGTTGCCACTAAGCTTGATGTCGCTGACATTAGAATAGTTGCAGAGCTGGGAGGAGTCCAGCAGGCCGCAATCATTGAACAGCTCTGAGATTAGCTCACTGGTGCTCATGCGTGTGTAGCTATTGGGGAACGCCAGAACAGCTGTGATTGCAGTCACCACCAGGACCTCCAGTACAGGGTACTGGCCCAGACGCGTTGTCTTGCGCCTCCGACACCAGGCGATGTTGGCCCGTATGAAGAAGGCACCCCAAATGCCTCCGAAAATTCCCAGCAGCACAAATGGCACCAACTCTACGAGGTGCCAGGGAGAGTGGAACTCTACGTAGAACAGCACCAGACGACTGTTTCCAAATGGGTTAATGGAGCGCAATGTGAAGGCAGCCACAAGAGCAGCGAAGAAAGAACGCCACAGTGTCTTTAAGGGGAAGTAGTAACTGACCTAGAGGAAGGAAGAGTTCAGCATGAACCTCAATCAACTTGAAGCCGAAGATCATGAAAAAGACTTCTTATCTGCCAGTAACAAAGCCATTGAATCACAGAATCAAATATACACTACAGGTATGCACCAACACGACATTTCCCTTTTGATAGAGACCAATATCTTTTTCTATCTAACCTAACTACTCAAAAGCTGCCAGTGAATACATCTATGTATCATTCCACTTCATGAGTTTTTTATTTTGGTAAAAGCAGTATACAGAATAAAACACACTAGGCTTGAGTAGATGGCATTTTCTAATGGGATAACTTCACATTTTAGTAGTTTCAGAGCTACAAAAAGTCGCTGTGCTCTTCAGCATGGTCATCTTTAAATGTTTAAATTTATTTAAATTTGATGCACTGCACAGATTTTTTTACAGCATGTGTGAAGCATGAATTAGTCCCACACCACTGGCATGCTGCTTGATTTAGTTAGTCTAAATGTAGTGTGTAAGAAACTGTTTCATGACAGTGGTATTATCTACTGCCCATAATATTTAAATGCCAGTATCAGAGCTAATACAGAATAAGCTTATTTTATTAGAGCTTTATAAGAACATCTACTAAATGGCAATGTAATATAACCTATTAGTGTCACTAACCAACTGAATTCCATAACGTGTGCATGGGGTGTGAAGGAGGGAATCGGGCTTCCTGGGAGACTCACTAAGGCACTGAATTAGATGACAGGTCTAAATGTTACCAGCGAAAACACTGCTGTAAACCCATGGAATATTTATGGATCAATGTCTTTGGTGAAACTTGATGTCAATAAACGTGACGGTTGTAGGAAAACAATAAATGCTTGTTTTAATACAAGCCCAATTCCAATGAAGTTGGGACGTTGTGTAAAACATGAATAAAAACAGAATACGATGATTTGCAAATCCTTTTCAACCTATATTCGATTGAATACAACTTCTTTGGAACGTGTTGCAGGCATCAAATTCAAAATGAGTAAATATTCGCATAAAACAATAAAGTTTATCCGTTTGAACATTAAATATCTTGTCTTTGTAGTGTATTCCATTGAATATAGGTTGAAAAGGATTTGCAAATCATCGTATTCTGTTTTTATATATGTTATTACACAACGTCCCAACTTCATTGGAATTGGGGTTGTACTTTTGGGCTGTCCTGAATTTCATGTCACATTCAAAAAGCAAGAAACCTCTCCTTTCAGAGGAAATGACAGTAGGAGCATATCACCTAATAGAGGTATTTACCTCCTCCAGGCTGAAGAGGACCCCTCCAATCGGTGCTCCAAATGCCACTGAAACTCCAACTGCAGCTGCAGCAGAAAGCACCTGCATGTATAAATACAGAGTTAGGACAAAAACCACTGCCAAGGTTACAACAGACCAAACATACAGCAACAGTGATCTAATGTTTTAATGTTAAATGTTGTCTGCAAAACTGTATTCAACTGCTGTAAGCAAGATTACTTGACTTGAATGTAATTAAATAATTAATTAATTAATTAATTAATTAAGAACCCCCACCAAAAGGACTTTTCACTAAAATGATAATCGAATTACTTTGTCTTAATATAACAAATGCATTATGTCATGTAAACACTTCTTTCAATAGTGCTGTAACAGCTAGTTTTGTTACAGTAACAACATTAGAATACCAGAGCATAACCTTGCATAACTAAAGGCAACTTTCCATGGCAAATTGTGCAAACCAGTACAGTATGATTTGGCTACATCTATTCTATTCTATCCGGTTCTATGGCCATAGAGACAGCAGACAAATATTTGGAATGTGTCTGTGGAAAACATAATACCACAGGAACAAGCTATCAGTCTATTCCAAGTATTGTGTGACAAACAGCCTCTTAGTGTGATGCTGTTTTCAGGGTAAGAAATGGGAAATTTAAAAGATGCAGGTCTTTTTTTCACTACCAATCCTTGTTGCCCCCAATAATTTCCTGTCCTATAGTGCAAAACAGTGACAGTCATAACTGGGCCTGTCACTCTATCCTCTTCCAAATTGTTTTATAATCTTTTTTTGCTATTTTTCACTCACCTCTCGTCTTTTGGCCTCGTTTTTTCTGTACTTGGTGAAAAGGTGGCAAAGAATGTTCCCACAACAGCAGGCTACATGGACCAGTGGCCCCTCTTTGCCCAGACTGAGGCCAGATGACACGGCTAGCACCAGAGTGATGGTTTTAATCATCAGAGTCCATTTGCCCAGGTAACCACGGATGATGAACCCACTAAGAATGGTCTTAATCTGAGGATCAGATTCAGGACACTTAATCAAGATATTACCACATAATACAGACACCTCTGAAATTAATGACACATTTGGAAAAGATAAGCAAAAAAGTGGGACATAACATGTTGATTTAACATTGTTTATCAGCTTATTCCCAAGTAGAAAATATAGAAAAATAAAAACCTAACTAATGTTTCTAAAAATCTAACCTAATGTTTCTAATGTTGAATGAAGCGGTTTTTAAAAAATAAATAAATAAAAAAAACTTATTCGAGCGAATGTCTTGCAGTTTGTACACACATTTTCTTTTATTTCTTAAATCGTTCCCTTGTTTTCTTTCAAACGTGTGCATGTTTTCTTTACTTCATGGGTGCGTTTTTGTTTATTCATGATCACGATTTTCTAATTCGTTCCCTCATTTTCTTTTAATCGGTCGTGTTTTATTTTTAACTGAACGCATGGTGTTTGTATTTTGACAACAGCTCCCTGAGAATTTCTTCCTGTAATTGTATGATGTTTTCCAACACCGCAGCTGGTCACAGGTTAAATATGATCAGTAGAAAGTGCAGTTTAGTGAAAATTGTGGGTATAGTTTGTCTTCCTTCATTTCACCACCAAACTGCAGCTTCTCTGATGAATCTGAGGGCCGTTTGCTGCAAAGAGGAATTGCAGTTTCCTCATAGCACCCCAAATCAAAATTAGACCTGATGAGTATCTCTATCCATTACCTTAGCCATCTAACTCATCAAAACCCATCAGTCTCAGGGAGCTGTTAATTACTCCTGCATAAGTAATAATAACACTGCCTGTATCTACTACACAGAATCAAATATACACTACAGGTATGCACCAACACTACATTTCCCTTTTGATAGAGACCAATATCTTTGTCTATCTAACCTAACTACTCAAACGCTGCCAATAAATATATGTATGTATCATTCCACTTCATGAGTATTTTATTTTGGTAAAAGCAGTATACAGATTCAGAAATGCAGACTCACTAAGGCACTGAATTAGACAGGTCGTTTGGATTGATTTTTTTTTTTTTGCCATGGCAGCATAGAATTTGGTGTGGTGGGCTGCCATAGAGAAATGTTACCAGCTAAAACACTGCTGTAAACCCATGGAATATTTATGGATACTCCTGAATATGAGAAATAACACAAGTTGTATCTACTACACAAAAAATAAACAACGTGCGTTCCATTAAAATGGAACATGACAACGATTAAAAGAAAACGAGAGAACCAATTAGAAAATCGTGACCACGAATAAACAAAAAACGTACCCATGAAGCAAAGAAAACATGCGCACATTTAAAAGAAAACAAGGGAACGATTTAAGAAAACATGCGTATGAACTGCAAAACATTCGCTCAAATTATTTATTTATTTTTTAACTCCGTACATAACAGACAATCCATTCCTCCTTACAAATTCTCCTCATGTCTTTCAGACTTTCCCCTTCAGCTTCCCACACATGTTTACTATGAGTTTTAGGTCACAGAAGCAGGGTAGTCACTACAAAAGCCTGACTCTGTGGTCAGTAGAGAATTTTCTGTGAATTTGTTTTGGATTATTGTCCTGTCTTAGCCACTCAGACCTCCTCACTGCACATGGGGGAAAAATACACTTGTATCCACTTACAGGCACGTTGTTCACAGCTAAGGATGTTCAAGAACTCTTAATTATTCCCTAACAGAAGAATTGGTGTTTACCTTTCTTGTCATACTGTTTAGCCCAGTGTTACAGAAAGTTGTGCATAACCCTGTTTGGGGTGTATCTGTTAGTGTATATGTAGGGGACCATCCAAATAAAGTGTGACCCAAAATGTACATTAAATCTGTACATATGTACATTAAAACTAATAAATGAAAAAAGTTCAAATTATTACACCACATGTTTTTGAGACAAAAAAATCTTTTGTCTTTCAGTAATTTTAGCTTAATGAAAGATTAGATGCCACTCGTACCGAGGGTGCAAGATCAAGCTCATTTTTTTCAATTACCTTGTTTGGTCATTTTTAAAAACGATGCTAAAAATTCAATGTCAGAGAGAGTAACTGAGACATTTTTCTGTCAGATTATAAATCAGCATATACAGTCATATGCAAAGGTTTAAGCACTCACAAAGTTACATGTTTTGTTGATTTAAATGAAAATACATTCCACAAGCTATACAAAAATTTACATACATACATATATATATATATATATATACACACACACACACACACACACACACACACACACATATATATATATATATATATATGGCACAGGCCACATTTTAGGGTTTTTCCCCCAATATTTTAAAGGATGTGTGTTATTTTCACTTAGCACATCAATACAAATAATATATTACTGAGGGCACCCAAACTTTTGCTTATGTCTGTAAATGAATGAACTCCTCAGAAGCAAGAGCATCCCTGCAAATATTGGCAGTTCTAATCAGGAGGAAAAATAGAGAAACTGAAAAGAAAAAATGGATTATTGTCGGCCTTACCTCTGGGATACCAGAGCCACAGGCATAGGGAGCAAAGGATCTGACTAGAGACACGGCTAAGAACGAGAAGAACAGGGCCCAGCAGACATACATTAAATAGTTCATGATGTACGCTAAAGGCCCATTATTGTAGCCAATGAGGAGCTCGGCCCAGCTCTTCCAGTTAGGACACTTGTCTCGCTCCTGGAACGTGGTCTCTTTGGAGTTCCAGCAGCAGTGCTCATGGTTGAACCAGAAACCACTGAGACACACGCCCTCCTTCAGGTCCGTCATCCAGTGAGCTGCAATGTCAATCCAACCAGCCAGGGCACCTTTAAATTAAAGCAAGAAATAAAGCAGGATGTCTATCAGCTGACCCACTTAATAAGTAAACTATGAATAAAAATAAGCACTGCTAATGGTAATGCAAGATAAATTAAGAGCCTGAGGAATTAACCTGCTTTCAGTCCAACCAGAAGCATGAGAAGCCAACCAGAGAAGGCGTCATGAATGCTCATTATGAAAGCCCAGGTGGACTCTTTACTCTGACTGGCAATCTGCAGAACAGAGAAGTACATAATTCCAATCCAGTCTCCTATGTGCATTTAAATTGTATCTCAGTCTTAGTCCCACTAACCTCTCTGTGACGGTCCCGGTCCTTGGACTTTTCTCGCACCCAGTCAATGGTGTTGAAGTCTTCGTACGTGCCTACTCCAGGCACTGGTTCATCCAGAAGATCCATCATCTTAGGGACCCCATTCACCCCATTCTCAAGTACAGCTGCACATTGAATAGAAAGCGTTAGCTCATTCAGGGTTGAATATTGGGTGAAGTGTGCTATCCTTTTAACAGAACATTAATCTAACAAGTATCATAATTAAGAAAGCACTGAGAACAAAAGGTAGATTCTATGATTCTGTTTTTTTGCCATCAATAAACATCTTCAAAAAAATGCTCCAACAGCAATTCTGAAACCCTTTTATTGCTCTCCATTGCCTATAACAGGTGGTGTTAAGCTTCAATGATTTGAAATGAGCTCTGACTACACATATGACAGCAATAAAACAATTCTGACAATCAGCGCAGTTTTACTAGTAGTGAAACTCTTCTCATCCATATGACCTAATAGAAGATGCATTTATTCAATTAAAAAAAAAAATCAGCCTATGTATGTACAGAATAACTCAGAACCAAAAATATTACAGTTGACAGATAGGCAGTAATGTTAAATCTAAGGCAAAACAGTGGCATGAGATTGAGAGACATGTTAACATTTCACAGCTGTTCTCGCCTTAACAGCAGACATAACAGAAACAAGCTGCTAAAAGGCAAGGTAAGCAAATAATTCAGCGATCCCCCAAGTCAAAATATGAAACCACCACAGAAATAACTAGAGAGACTTTGATCTTGTTGATAAAGGCTTAGAGCAGCTCTCTTTGTGGGTGGCAGTGAATACCGACATAATGACCTCATCCATTTCACACCAGGCTTTTCTTACTCAAATATAAATACCAGAAGCATCTACATTACTGATTTGCCCCCTAAACTTGTATCACATTCCATGAGAAAAAGAATAAAAACTATGGGAAGCTCTTACTTAACAATAATTCAAAAGAAAAGGTCAAGAGTGAATGAGGGCATTCGCTACCAAATAATCCGGATTTAATTTTTTTAAAATAACTTTACTTCTTCTAAGTTGTGGGCACCATGTACATTCTACTAGATCTAACTAAACAACTGAGTGACAATCTCTCTTTTGTGCTCTGCAGTTCATTTACCTAATCCATAGTCACGGTCCAACGGAGGAACATCATCAGTACTGGAAAAATCCAGAGTGGCCCCAGCGATTTCCACCATGTCCTCATCGCTGGCGGCACTCTGCAGGCTGGTGAAGCTCTCACTGCAGTAGCCCGTGTTCTCCATCTTCTCTTCAAACAGATGGGGACATAGTAAAGCCCTCTGATCTGTCATGGATCAGAGAGGGTACCATAAATTTGTTGCAGCGCATGTTACAGCCTTAAAGGCCAGTAACGGAGAACTGCGACGTTTAAATAAGATAAAATACAGGCAACCAAACAAATTGAGGCAGGTGAGAAACGGCTAGCTTGAGCTAACATATTTTTGACTCGAGGTAACTAGATCTCGGCAACAGGGAAAAGCGAGTGTAATTAGCGCAGCGGCTAAATGGCCAAACAGTAACTTTACTGTAAATGCTCTGAATCAGGTCTATCAGCTGGGGCGCCGGTTAGTGCACGTTAGCTAGTTACACGGCTAACTAGCAAACTTATTTTACATTTGCGCTATAACGGCTTATTCATGACGAAAAAGCACATCCATCTAACTTCTCCTTAGCCAAAATCTCTTGGTCTGGTATGGCAAAAGCAAATCAAAGCGAGGTGGTACAGTGTAACTTTAAACTACATTAGCTGGCTGCTAATCTGTGCCCGCGGGCTACGAGAAAGTGAATAAACACTGATAGCAACACTCAGTCCCGTTAACTACTGTTAGCTAGCTAGCATCTACGGAAAAACAAGCCGAATTAGTAATTCATACCACTTAGCTGAACGCTTCCTGGCCGTTTCCACAAGGCAGGTAACACGTTACATATTTACTTTGTCGAGCATTCAGCATTGTCATCAAGCTGGTTAAAAATTACCTTTCTAACTACTTTTGTTTTGCATCAGCCAATTCGCCTACCTTACATCTCCTCAAAGACATGCATAGACGAGTGTCGATAGAAAGGAAAACAGCATCGGTAATCCATTAACAGAAACGTGTTATGGTTAGACAGGTTAAAAATTTCTTTGTACTCGCCACACAGAACATATCCTAAATAACTCTAACTGGCTGCTCAAATGTTTTAACAAGTATTAACACACGAAGCCGGACCTAAACACCATAATCAGCTTTGAACTCAGGGCTGCATGAGGACCACATCACTGTCGCCATCTAGTGTCGATTGTACAGCGGTGCTGCTGGGGTCCTTAATTTTACTGTGTGGGTCTTCACACGCGGTCGTGTGCAGAAGTTATGGCTCCCCTGGTCAAATGGCATTGTTTTGTTTATTTCTAAATAAAAATAAATACACTATTTCTAAAGAGAACACACTTCTGTATATTTTAATGCACAATTACTGATTATTAGCTGAATTGAAAAAATACCCAACACAAAATGTAGCCTGTGCAAACGCGTTTTACATTTTATACATTTTTCCAAGATGTTAAACTTTGCAAATAAATAGAAATTGTGCATCAAAATGTGCCGAAAAATGCCATATTTAAATTTGTTTAATTAAGAAAAAACATCAATAGGCAAACCTACAATATAGATGACTTGGCATGTTATTTCAGTGTTTGATACCCAGTTGGTTGGTTTTACAGGGACAGTAAAAAGCCTATACTTAGCTGAACTGGACAGCCAGCCTGTGAGCTGTGTGTTCTCCACTTCACAGCTAGTGTTCAGACCTTCAGCTCCACTAAGGAAACAAGTGAGGGGCACTCAGCTTTCACAGGCTGACAAACAGAGCCCTACAGAGCGCTGCTGTTGACATCTTGTATACATAAAACTGGTGCATGGCCACACCTTAATAACGCGTGGGAATGAGACACTATGACTTAGTAAGAAGTGGGAATGAGATAATTAATTTGTGGCCACTACATAGTAAGGGGTGGGAATGAGATCATGCCTTACTAAGTTGTGGCCGTGCATTATTTTTTTTGTACAGATTGTCAGCTGCAGGGCATTGTAAGAGCCAAACAAACAAACGTGGCTGTTTCTCTTTGTGTAGCCAAAGGTGGGTTATCTTTTATTTACTGCTCAACATCTCTTACTTTGGGCTTTAAAAGCCTTGAGAAATTGTTAAGAACCCTTGCTCTCTCTTAGGCAGCCTTTGGAAGTGATGTTGAATATCATGAGTTGTTGTTGTCAGTTAGTTTCATACACTTTTAAATCTGTTGATAGGAATTCTTTTTGTTATTTAGTATCAACGTCACAATTACCATGCCTGTTACTATCCCAGTGTCCATCTCCCCTACTGTCCTGGACTCATAGCTCTGTGTTGATTTATATTTCTTGGTTTAATTTTCATGTTAAATGGTGGCATTCTCCCTTAAAGGGCCCACATCATGTAAAACTGAAAAGTCCACACTTTTGAGACAAAAGAGCTTGAGGTTACACATTAACACTGTTAAATTTCACAAACATCCTCCTGTTCAGTCTATAGCAGTTTAGCTCCTTTTTTCCACTGATGAGGAGTATTTATGCTCAGACTGCTTCATCAAACACAATACAAGGCAGCCAGCAAGAACAAAGGTTATTTACATAAATCAGTCTTAAAAACACATTAAATATACACACATCTTCTAAGCTGCTTCTCCCTCAGGGTTACAGGGAATGCTGGAGCCTATCCCAGCTGTCATCAGGTGGAAGACAGAATAAACCCTGGACAGGTCACCAGTCCATCACAGGGTAGACATGTCCAATAGGCCTAACTGCATGTCTTTTGGACTGTGGGAGGAAACCCACACAGACATGGGGAGAAAGAACCCTGGTCACCCAGCCATGGAATCGAACTCAGGCCTTCTTGCTGTGAGGCGACAACGCTACCCACCATGCTGCCAACATGAAATACAACTTGTTTAATTTCAAGGGATGAAAAAAGGTTGAAAAATGATCAAGTAAAATGAAATATGACTCTTTTTGGTACATGAAACCACAATAATGGCATCAATGGACCTCAAGAAAAGCTGTAAAATGCAAGAAAGATGTAGGATACAGACCCTTCAAACTCAAATCAATTGTACTTGCCATTATCTCTGGATTTATGATGAAATATTTTGTTTTGAAACATGATAAATAAGCTGAAAATTGTCAGGAATGTTGAATTCTGGTCTAATAGTTAAGACAGGAAAGGAAATGTTGGTCAGAGTTGGTCTAAAGTGGTCTAAACCGCTAATGCATAATGATGCAAGCGTGGGTTTACAGCCATTGCTGTTGTGGTCAGGTGGATTCTCAAAGGTCCATGAATCCAGGCCAAAGTACACTCACATACCTTCACAGGCACACAGTTGCCTGATTTTTTTAGATCAGAGAAGCCATTGCCTGGGCCCTGGTACTTGGGTAGCTTTTTAACAAACTAGCAGATAAACACTGGGATAACTAAATATCAGAACCCACACACAGGAGCATAAAGAAACATTAAAGTACTTCCAAGGGTCAGTGAAGTGGTATGACCGCTGAGGCTTTGACCACAGCTGTAATTTGGTACAGGCATGAATGACGAAACCTATCAGAAACCTAAAGGCTCAAAGTTCAGCCTTCAGATGGCTGAAGCATCTTGTTTGAATTAAAAGCAATTGCACAGAGACATCTTTTAATGTCACCGGCACTTAATGCACTGCCTACGTGTCAGTCAAATAGTAATCATCTAAAGGAGGCCTAGTTTTGTTTTAGTGGCATTAAGTTTTTGCTTAATATGCTTTCACAAGTTCAATATTGCATTTAGTGGACTCAGTGTTGGCAAGCAGTGTCAGTGAAGTCATGCCTGCTTTATGGTTCATAATGGTAAGTGCCTGTGTAATGTATTGCATGCAGACCTTTGTACTGCGCAGTTTGCATTACATCTATAAACTTTAGTTGTAGGCATTACTGGTGTGAAACAAGCCACAAAGTTCAGCATAAGTGTTCACTCAGATATATCCAGTTCTGCTAAAACTTTATTACATGGTTATGGTGTTACAAAATGACACAAAGCATGTTTGATGCTTACTACATGATATTAGTACACCACAGAGCAATACATGCTGAGATTATATGAGAGCAATTTACACTACTGCTCAAAACTGTGGAATCATCTGTCACATTATTTTACAGATTATAATAACTCACCTTGTGTGAATTTGAATATTACAACTTATTTTAAAATGTAGTTTTAAGTGTTTTGTTCAATATTTCTAGAAATGTGTGAATAAAAAGTCATGAAAGGATTAATATTATACTATGAACATCTATTTACATTATTTTCCTGATTGTGCACAAATGCACATTATGGTCTATTTATAAAACAGTAAATCCCAAAGTTTATGACCTAATTAAATGTTCTGTAGTCCATGCTTGAGAATTGTAGTATATCATTGCTGTCAAAAAAACCCAAGTATCTTCAAAATGGTAATTTTACAGGAGAAATCAAAACGTTCCTTACTTTTTAATGTCAAAGTAAATTTATTCCAAGCTGTTTTAGAGCATTTACATCAATCTGGTGATCATAAAAATATAAGGATCAGTTGCTGTGCTCAAATAAAAATGTAAAGAAAAAAAGATGCACTTTTTAAAGGCCTGAAGTGGGTTTTGAGTGTCCACATGCATCACCTGTAAATTTAGAAAGAAAGAGACAGAAAGAACGTCATGTTCTGACTCAGAGAATGCTTTGACTGGACCTTTGTTACCTCTGTACAGACACTGTCCCAACTAGAATGTCAGGTGATAACAACAACAACAACAATAATAATAAAAGCAATAATAATAATCACCATAATCATCGTCATCATCATTATCATTATCATCATCATAATTTTGCAGAACTCTTTTCACAGACACAGTCATGTAATACAAAAATAAAATCATTCTACATTCTACTCATTCCACCGTTGCCATTTGTAAATGCTGGTGTGTAATTCAATTGTTAAACATAATTCTAATGAACATCAGTAAAGTTGTAACACCACTCAAAAAATGACTAAAATCAGAGCTTTTCTAAAGTGTGCTCTGTTTACACGCTAGTTCCCATCACATTGATATGTTAAAGGCCTATAGAGAGTTTTGACTATTCACATACTTCACGGACATTCAAATGTGTGTCTCGGTGAATAGTGACCCTCTTGGTCACAAAGAAGGATTAGGCAATGTGAACTTTTGCCTACATCTTTCTCATGTTACAGAGTCATCTCATGTCATCACCCTCATGTTACAGAGTTTAGCAAACTTCTGAATTTTCTTAGTCTATACATACTTTGTAAATATTCAGTGCATATGTAGGATTTTTAATGCATAATACGACAAACACAAACTCGAGGTTTCTGAAGTATATTTAATATTCAATATTCAAACCTTTATTTAATCTGGGACTGATTGAAGTAAGAAATATACATTTAATAAAAAGATTATAGTTTACAAGATAAAACAATGAAAACAAAATCAGTATTTGTTGTTTTTAACACATATACGCAATGTACTAAGAATGAATGCAGAAATGCAGAAAATATTTCTTGGTCCATGTGGAGAGCAGTGTTTTGAAATTGTGACCCCAGCCTGGGCAGAGCATTCTGTACAAAAAGAACTGACCAACCAGTCCATCAGCTTCATCTTTGCTTTAGACCTCTGTCTGAGTGAACCTGGTGACATGGTCATGCGTCCATGCTGAGAGCGCATGATGTGGAATAACTGGAAGGAAGGATGTCCATTGCATATATTAACATGACCAAATAAAGCCATGAAAAGTTATTGGGTGATGATCACTGCACAAATGCACACCACAGCTTCAGATGTCACAGAACTGGTCATCTGAAATTACTTAATGTTTCCTGAGTGACATCACTGACACAGACTTTTTGCAACACATGAAACAGTCAAAGTTTTTCGCTAACAGTGGACTTGTCACAGTTAGTCCTTTTTCCTTTGAGATATCAGTGCAAGAGATCATTGACAAAGACCTTCCTGTCATTTAAAGGACATTTTATGTTTCTGTAGCACCACTGACGAACAATATTGGTACAATATTATAAAAATCACTATATTTATATATTTTAAAGATGTTTAAATAAGATAAACAATAATGTATTGCATTTTTTATAATTTAAACTGCATCAAAATTGCTGTTTCACCTGCGGTTTTTCAGAATTTATTTATTTTTGCTAGTTAATTTAATAACAGAGCTAAGAATACACAGAAATATATCTCATTTTCATCACTTCAGTGTTGTAGGACAGCATTTAACACCACATTGGCATAATGATTAAAACAATAAAAAAGGCTGAAGGCCCACCTAAGAGAAAATGAGAAAAACAACCAAGATATAGAACAAACAAATAAAATATAAAGACTGCTACATCATAATAAGAGCATTGTCATGTATTTATATATTTATCTACTGAATATAAAATGCAGTTAATACAATCACATATAGTATGTACTCTTCTTGTCTATTACCATCATATAAACAAAAAATACTCATCACAGCTGTCACGGCTGTGGGGACTGTCACAGCTGTCACGGCTGTGGGGACAATCCAGTTGGCATTTGGCTAGAATGAATCAAAGAGTGGTGGGGTTGCCAAGGATGAGACAGGAGATTGACAATCTTCTGCTTTAAGAAATTTCATCGTCTGATATTCTGTTGATGGCTTTCAAAAACACAATATTTGTGTCTCAAGATTCTCCCATGAGCCTCCCATGCTGTCTTCAGCTGGACTGGGATTTGATGTCTCGGTGCAACAAATCATCAGTGGCCAGTTGTGCCATAGATGTGAATCAAGGCCAGTGTCTTCTTGAAATTTATAGACAGAAATGTAAGATTTATCTGGGTAAATTATAATAAGTTTATTTTCTTGGCCAGTTCTGGTGCAGTTGCGTCAAAGCCAGTGGCATACCTACCAGAGGGACTTGGCTGGGGTGAATGATAGGATTGTGAGGCTGGAGGGTTTTGCACTGGGGCCCATGGCATGGGGGGGCCTAAAACTCAATTACTTCTATCAAGGGCTCATATCATGAAGAACTCAGTTTTACTTAATTACATTCAACATATATCTCACATCAAATAAAATAGTAAATTTCGCTCCCAGTCCATAAAGTCCATATGTAAACAACTGCAAAAACAGCCACCTGTTGACCTGACCGATGTCACAAAAAGAGCACATTTACACATATTAACCCATTCAACCTACCACAATTAGTCAAAACCATGAATGCTGATAATGTAAGGAGACTTTCAGCTTTGCTTTTTTGAATACGGTGTTCAATCAGAACAGAGCTCATTTACATATACCAGCCTTAAAGTCAGAGTAACAAAAACAGCTTATTCTGAAAAGAGTAGATAAAATGAGGTTGGAAACGGATAAACAAATAAATTATAGTTGTTTCTTTGTTGGGTGGCACAGTGGGTAGCGCTGTTGCCTCACAGCAAGAAGGGCCTGGGTTTGATTCCCCAGCCGGGTGACCAGGGTCCATTCTGTGTGGAGTTTGTATGTTCTCCTCATGTCTGTGTGGGTTTCCTCTGGGTTCTCCAGTGTCCTCCCACAGTCCAAAGACGTGCAGTCAGGCTAATTGGACATGCTTAATTGCCCCTAGGAATGAATGTGTGTGTGAATGTGTATAGTCTATCTGTCTGTCTGCCCTGCGATAGACTGGTGATCTGTCCAGGGTGTATCCTGCCTTCTGCCCGATGACCACTGGGATAGGCTCCAGAACCCCCCCCCCGCAGCCCTGAGGGAGAAGCAGCTTAGAAAATGTGTGTGCGTGTGTGCTTCTTTGTTTCACCTAAATCCACAGAAACTTAAAATAACAAAATTGAATAACAAATAAAACAATAAGTGGATCACAGGGAAAAAATAAAGATATAAAGATACATGGATATGGGGCCTTTAACAACAATACATTACCATTAGCATGAACAGAATGTGTAATAGAAGCTGCTCAACATTTGCATTGTAGGTGTGGTTTATCCATCCATCCATCCATCCATTTTCTAAGCCGCTTCTCCTGCTGGAGCCTACCAGCAGTCTTCGGGCGGAAGGCAGGATAGGTGTGGTTTATTATAAGTATATTTTTAATAATTATTTTTCTATTCTTTTCTAAATACAGAAAACTAATATTGTCTATAGAAATAGACAATATCTTGTTGTCTGTAGAAATCCACGCCATGCTGCAAGTACAGCAGATAAAGAGTAGGTTGAAAATGCTATAGTATTCTTTTAAGATTATCCTCCTTTATGCGACTCACATGATTCAGAAGCAAGTGCACTCAAGTAAATCAACAGAAGCGTATCACTTACAGTACAATTCTAAAAAAACTGAACCCCAAATGCTGGCTGAGATGACATTTCTGTGCACATGATCAGAAGCTGTACTGTTTCGCAGTAGGCCTGTGTCCCAAATGCCAAATAACAAGAAACTATTGGCTGCTATTTGGAGCTTATCTCAATCATCAAATATTTGACCAACGTGTGATTTCACAGTGGTCAGGACAGTACAGAGGGTGAAAGAGGATGGAAAAAAATGAGAGCAAGGGAGGGAGGCTCCTTCTGTGGGTGTATAAAAGCAGAGGCTGTTCTCACCAACAGCTGATCTGTTCCACTATCAACCAGCATCACCAGCCAACATGCCTCGTTACAGCCAGGCAATACTGGGACTGTGCCTTTTGGTTTTGCTTTTTGCAGTGCACCTGGTAAAGCTTTGTTTTAGCCACTTCTTTCTACTTTTTTATATCTTTAGGATTGGTCAGACTTGTCAGTCTGGAGCTTAAACTCATGGAATGATATTTCTGCATATATTAAAACAACCAATGTATTACATTTACTTGGTTCATAGGAGTGACATTTTAATAAGTTATAAAGTTTTTTGTGGTGTTGTATTTCTGGGCTCCTTGTAGAATACTCAGAAGTGTCCAGGCTTTCACTCAGTAGCGTATAATCATATATCATGTAAATGTCATTAATCTGTGTACCTTAGAGTTCCAGCGCACCAGCAATGGCTTCTGAAGCCACATCTACTCTCCAGCAGTCAGATACTGCACTGATTCGCAAAACTCGTATGTCACCTGTGTGGAGAATCTTGGCGAGTAAACCACCTGGAGCTTACTGTCATGACCATATAGAGTGCTCTACAGGCCTCTGCAGGTAAAAGAGCGCTTTAATACTAATCATTGGCTTTTGAAATGAATAATGTGTCATTATGGTTTACTTACTAGGGGTGTAACAATTCACAAAGTTCATAATCTGATTTGGTTTGATGTCTTGACGCAATGCATTTTTCAATATAACAAAATAAGTGTCCAAAATGTGCTTTAACATTAAAATGTCAATGTTTCGTTTTCATTCGGTAAAAAAGAGTAACATGTCAAAGGCATGTTACTTTTTACATGCCTTTGACATGTTTACAGTATCAATAGCAAATCTAGCCAGTAGAAAATGTTCTAGCTCCAAGCTATCCCAGTAGCCACAAATAAACATGCTAGTGATAATAAAATATGAAACAATGTGACAGATCAATATGGTATATTGTTACATGCCTTTTCTTGCATATATTTAAATGCATAATGTTTGCATTTTCAGTATTGAAACATTTTAAATATATTTTTTTCAATCAAAATATTGTTTACTGTTCATAGGAAAGGCTTTTGCTCTTTCAACCAGCCTGTTCGTTCCTAAAGGATCTGGAGCCTGTACTTATTGATGAGATTAAAACAATTACCCTTCTGATAGTCATCAACCTACACATCCACCAGCATGTTTAGGTGACAATAGTCAGTGATTGTTTCGTGGAAGTACAAAAAAACAAGAAGAATACTGATTTTCAAACATCCATTCTTTCTGACTGGAACTACATTACAAAGACAACAGATTCAACAATGTAATATGAATTGTATTAATTATTGTTTTGTAAAGTATGAAATATATTTATTTTAAACTAAATATTAAATTGTTTATCAATGCATACCTCTAACACAGTGTTTCCACCAAAAGAACACTTGTGCATTTGTGTTGTAAACAGACTGTGACCAGAATGTAGCATAATTTAACCCCTGGCACTGCAAGGGCCTCTATGTGGACCCCCGCTCTCATAACTACACAGTTTACATATTAGTTACACAGCAGTTATTAAATAATAATTCATACAC
The DNA here is from genome assembly GCF_015220715.1 of Pygocentrus nattereri. Taxonomy (NCBI): domain Eukaryota; kingdom Metazoa; phylum Chordata; class Actinopteri; order Characiformes; family Serrasalmidae; genus Pygocentrus; species Pygocentrus nattereri. The sequence goes on from NC_051226.1 coordinate 18,590,714, forward strand.
TATAGAAAAAAACTGTTTTTATTTAAAAAGTTACCAGACTGTCCTAAAACTGTGAGTTATTTAAACCTCAATTATTCAAAGGTCACTTACCTCAAAATTTAAGGGCAGCCCAGTAATTAACCTCTTTAAAACCCCATTTTTACACTACAGCTACTGAAAAATAGGTCTTAAGGAATAATGCCGTTTTCTTTAAACCTGATCTCTGTAGTATGCAGTCAATCATTGTAGACAGTAAGTGAGAAGAGAAAATCTGATGGATTAAAGTATATATAAATGACTCAAAATATTACACTGTAAAAATGAAAGCTTTTAAATTTAAAAAAGTATAAGTAACCTAGTGACCTTGAAATTCTGAGTTCACTGAATTTATAATATTAAGTTAACAGAAGATTGATTTGTGTTTGGCATTTGTTAATGCATTTGAAGTTTTACCGCTGTAAGTAATTATAAGTTGATTATTTCAGTGCAAATAACAGGCTTTCAGTTTATTCATAATAGAAGTCAAAGGGCACAGGAGTTTAACACCTGCCCACTGGCTTCTGTTACACTCAAGCAGTTTCTATTCTAAGTACAAGGATTTTATTATCCATGGTAATCCAACATACACTACAGATGCAGCACATAGAGATTAGGTGAAAAAACTCTGAAGTATCCCTTTAATAGCCGAATGAACAATACGCCTGCAGTTTAAGGGGTTAAGTTTAAGTAGCACAGACAATTTTCATCACAAAAGATTGTTGTTTTATTTTCACATATGTTTTACCCCTACAGGTATTTGTCCCTTTGTTATTTATGAAATTGCCTTTTTCTGAGTACTGTACCTGAATTACCTTTAAAATATGGCAAAGTAATGCAGTTTATACCTCTTATGTCTCTAGGTCATTAAGGACATTGATAAATATTCACACTGTCTTCTTTTAGTAAATGGTGTTTGTGTCTGTCTGATATCCTGTGTAGTTAATTACTTGCACAAGATTGTACTGTAAAAAAACATAGTACTGTTAATTACCTGTGTGAATATATACCACTTACAGGTGCCTTTTATGACAAACACAAATGAAGAATAAAATTGTCAAATAAAAGCTGTAATCATTATTCTTTCTCTGATTTCTCTTAAGAACCACTGTGAAATATCTACACACTTGTGACTGATAACTGCACTTCAGAGTCTGGTCTGCAATAATATTATTACAAAAAATCATACTCATGTTACAGCTGCTTGAAAGAGGCAGAGACATTATGCCAAAAGACTCAAAACTTTTAAAGTGAAGTAGAAGAAGAGATACAGTCATGTGCAAAAGTTTGAATGCTATCAGACTAATTACATGTTGATTTTTTAAGTGAGGATAAATTAACTTCCTCTACAGTGAACATATGCATTTTCTGCACAGAATTTCTATGTATTTGTATATATATATATATATATATATATATATATATATATATATATATATATATATATATATATATATAATTTTTTCCCAATATGTTAAATTTAGCAAATAAACAAAAAAAATTCATTACAATTTGCAGATGTTTACTTATTTTCATTTAGGTAATTAACAACACATAATTTGACAGGGGGTGCCAAAACTTTTGCATATGACCATATTTATTATGACATCCTTTATATTTTTGTCACGCTTTTGTCATTTCTGGACTTTTCAATAGATGGAAAGGCCATCATGAGATCAAGGATAATAATAGAGAGTTAATGTTCCCTTTGAGGCAGTAACTGTCTCTACTCTTCTGAGAGGGATTCACATTAAATGTTGGAACATTGCTGTGAGGATTTGCTTGCATTCAGACACAAGAACATTAGTGAGGTTAGTTACTGATGTTATATGATCAGTTTAAAATCACAAACACCACTCCAACGCATCCCGAAAATACTGGATGGAGCTTCATCACTCCAGAGAATGCAGCTATACTGCTTCACTGCCCACTAGTTCATATTCCTCTAGCTGAGGCCTGTCATTAAACACGATGTCTGATGTGTAGCTGCTCCAGAGTGTCCTTTTCTATTGGCAATGCTTTTCCGTGGAGATTTTAGAAGCTGTGTGTGCGCAATTGAACACAATAGGTGCACTACATATTAGTTGTAGTCACTAGTCAAATGAGGTGTCTGGGTACATAAAGTGTGCATTTAAGTCATGACAACACCATTATTCTTATTTTATCCCATTTTAGAAGAATTATATAACAGAGAATGGTGCTACAGGTTCTTTCAGCTGGGGAGTGTTTGTGGTTTCCTCAGCTGGTTATGGAGTGTAACAGATAGCCAGCAAATGGACAGGGTGCCCCCTCCCAGAGACTTTGACATTTGCTTCTCTTGCATGCCTGGAGACTGACAGCGTAACATTAGGTGCTAAGAAGCCTCTAACAGAGAACTGTTAGTACAGTTCAGAAGATAGACATCATGAGAAGTCGTAGTAATTCAGGAGTCAAACTCGACAATTATGCACGAATGGTCCAACAAACAATCCTGTGTCACCAGGTAAGACTTATCACAGTCCAGCGGAGTTCAGCAGAAGTTAGAGTATCTCCTCTCAGAAGTGTTGTGTTGATGTTGTGGTGATTAAATGGCCGTGTTTTGCTGTCTCATTTCATGTTGCACGTGTTGAGGTAGGTCAGGTTTGTTGGCTATCACCAGGACAATTACAGTATAAACATTACTTTAGAAACTAACACTTGTCAAAATTATTACGTATTATTTTAATGCCAAATGGGGTGTGTGTGTGTGTGTGTCAGGCGGAGGGTGGGTGGGGGTTTGTGTTGCCACAAAAATATACACTGATGCATTAATACCTCCATTTTCTTTGCCTTGATGATGGAAAACAGCACTCTAAAATGGTTACTGCATGAATAACATGAATTTCTACACTATAAAAACTGGTCTGTCAAAACATTTTACTTTAAATCCTTAGTTAAATGAGCGCAAAGTAACACTTCAGATGAGCAACGGCAATATTTTACATCAATTCAAATATGTTTCAAATAACCCTCTAACACTTTTTACAGTGTATATTCTCAATCTGCAGGAGATTTTTCCTTTTTTCTTCTGATCATTTTCCAGGATCCGGTGACAGGCTTAATTTCAGAAAGCGGTGATGTCCCTCATGCCTGGGTCCGAGACAACGTGTACAGCATCCTGTCTGTGTGGGGTCTGAGTCTAGCATACAGGAAGAATGCTGACCGCGATGAGGACAAGGCCAAAGCATACGAGCTGGAGCAGGTGGGAGCCATCAGGGACTGCAATCACTGCTCTTTTTCTGACTGATTTTCACTGGGTGAGATTAACTCCTTAAATGCCTCCTAGGTCCAGGCTTCTATTCCTCACTCCTATAACTTAAGACTCATAGCATTGTCTTCCATGAGGTGACTGAATAATAAGTCTTAGGATGTAAAAAGCCTGGTTAGTGGCAAAGGTTAATTGTCTGAACTGAAAATCATTCAAGACTTTATGAAATTAGGAAGAATCTGGACAGAAATGCATTTTAAGCTCAGCATTAGTGTTTATTGGACTGAATGTTGGCCCACACTTCATCTCAGAACTATACAACTTACATAGGAGTTACTGAGTAAGTAATTGATCATCACTGAACAAGAAGTCTTAAGGATAGTAATTGGTAATATTAACTCTGCAGTTCAAGGAATCTCATGTGTCTTTCATTTCTTTGAGTCTGAATGTGCAAGTAGAAATGCCAGGGGGCAAAAGTACTCAGCTCATGTTTCCCTTTGGGTTACAGCAGTTGGAGAGAGTAGAAGGTCAGAATGAAGGCTGACTGGCTGATTCTCTCTCTCTCTCTCTCTCTCTCTCTCTCTCTCTCTCTCTCTCTCTCTCTCTCTCACACACACTCTCTTCTAGAATGTGGTTAAGCTCATGCGAGGATTGCTGCAGTGTATGATGAGGCAGGTATGAACATTGCACAACAAGCAAAGGCACAACATTTAACAATGTTGCACATGTCTACAGTGAACCCCTCCAATCCTAAGGTACCATATTTGGCTCTATATGTCAATTCCTGACATTCATCACCATGACTACCCACGGCCTTTATGTAGGGATGGCTAACAATGTGCCTGGACTAAGTTCCCTTTTGTGTACAGTTTCAATTTTCTAAGTAATTCATGTCATAACTGCTTTAAACTTAAATAAATTTAAATAGAATAATGGCATTCTTGAAAAATATTGGAAATCCTCCCTCCTGCTTCTCCCTGCTCCACACTAGGGCACAGGTGGTGTCCACACCTTCACAATTTGAATATAGCTAACTGTGGTGACTATTGATTAAGAAGTACATTTATACTGTAAAACGTCATGTTAACTAGTTGCGTGTCGTGAGTTTAGTTATGTAAGCTTCTAAGAACAAATCTTTAAGTAGCTATTATGATTATAGCCTACTTAATGTCTCACTCATCCTTCATCCTGCCCTAGAAGCACAACAAGTTGATCAAGGCCTTCCTTTCTGTAATAATTTTGGATCCAATGTTAATTAAAGTTCCGTATAAAATTAGGGTCTGTTAAAAGGGGACAACATTAATCTGACAATGTAGATCATGATAACAGCAGTCTAAAAAAGAATAAATGGTAGCACATGCAGTTTACCAAAATGTTAGCTTTAAGAAAATTACATTTATTGTCATGGCTCAGGAACCTGACAAAATGAAAAGCTACCAACCAAGAGTCAGTCACTGGGGTCTTCTTTTTAACCAACCAGTAAACCGTCCTGTTTTATTCACTGTCATTCAATGTAATGAATTATTGGCGTTTTGATTAGCTTTATCATGAAACTTATAAGTTGTAATTCCTGCAACTATTGCGGCTGAGTTTCAAGTGAGTTACAAGATGCTTTAAATTATGCAACCCAGGTGTAATTTAGTTTCATGTAGGTTTCAAGCAACTAAAGTTGCATGAAAGTTTCACAATGTAAATCCTCTTTGTAGACCCACACCTAAATTCCTTTTATGTATTCTTAGCTGGACAAAGTGGAAAAATTCAAATACAGTAAGAGCACCACAGACTGTCTGCATGCCAAATACCACACGGGAAGCTGCGCTACTGTGGTTGGTGACGATGAGTGGGGTCATCTACAGGTGGACGCTACGTCCATCTTCCTTCTCTTCCTTGCTGAAATGACGGCTTCAGGTCAGCACAACACTAATGAACTCTATTCCCCACCCATTCATTTCTACTTCTGCATAGCTTCTCATCTCATTTAGGTTTGTTATGCCATTTCAGTCACATTTACAAACAGATTGATCAATTATCACAATTATAAAAAAATGTTAAAAGGTATGACATCAGCTGAACAGATTTAATACTTATTTATTTTTTACTGTGGTCAGGGCTGCACATTGTGTACACTCTTGACGAGGTGGACGTTGTCCAAAATCTTATGTTCTACATTGAATCAGCGTACAAAGTAGCGGTAAGTTTCCAGCATAGCACACTGTCCATTATGGGAAACTTATTTCTCTATATGTCGACCGTGTGGCAATAGACTTAAGCATCAGTGGATTTTCTTCAGGATTTTGGAATGTGGGAACGAGGAGACAAGACAAATCAGGGCATCCCTGAAATCAACGTCAGCTCTATTGGAATGGCAAAGGTGAGAGACTTAGATTTGAGTGAAAGTGGAATAAACTCCTTCTGCGAAAACAATTTGGACCTCTCCACAAAGATGACCCTACTGAGATAAAAATGGACAGAAGAACCGTAGCTTTCTTCATATCAAAACATAGGCTGCAGTTGCCACAAAAAAGCTTTTAACACTATAAATCAAGTTGCTTCAGTTTGCTTCTGGTTTTGTAATGCACCCACATTAAAATGTAATCCATTGTGTCAGTGGATGTGCTGATATGTTATTTTGGGCCATTTAGGCAGCTCTGGAAGCGTTGGATGGACTGAACCTCTTTGGTGCCAAAGGTGGCCCAGAGTCTGTAGTTCATGCTTTAGCTGATGACATTCAGCGTTGCCAAGTAAGAGCTTTGTTTTTGCTACATCACACAGCATATGGGGCAGAAGGAACCAAATTATTTTAGCTAAACTGTGATTCAGTGCTCCTTGCCATTTAACTTAATGCTTTAATTTACCTAATAGCTTAATGTCTTATTGTCTGTCTCTACAGTCTATCCTCAGCTCCATGCTGCCCAGGGCCTCCACATCCAAAGAGGTGGATGCTGGAACCCTGTCTGTCATCTCCTACCCAGCTTTTGCAGTCGAGCACATTGACATTGTTAACATTACTAAGGAGGAGATCATCTCAAAACTGCAGGTGATCTAATAATGACAGAACAGGTTTGCGTAGAATGTGTGTTCTATATGAAGTTTAGTTACTTAAACCTTCTTAATTCACACAAACTCACACAAACATTTTAAGTGGACTTCAGGGAAGAGAGTAAAATGCTAGAAAACTACAGAATATGGGCCCCTTATAGAATAAACCCCTGTACTCTTTCACAGGGCAGATATGGATGCTGCCGTTTTCTCAGAGATGGCCACAAAACTCCCAAAGAGGTGAAAGCAGTGAATTATCATGTATCATATTACTTAATAATCCTGCATGAACATATTTAATCCCACTTTGTACAGATTACCTTACTTTTACATTACAGTCATATATATGATCATTTTCCCAAACAGAAGAAACAAAAAAATGAGCACATATGTGGAATACGTTTTATGTTTGTCTACTCAGGACCCCAATCGTTTATACTACGAGTCCTCAGAGCTGATGCTTTTTGAAAACATTGAGTGTGAATGGCCATTGTTCTGGACGTATCTCATCTTGGACGGAATTTTCATCAAAAGTCCTGAACAGGTGTTGAGCATATAATCAAAATAGACTTGAAATATACCTGATGTTTAGCTAAAATACATTTATTTGGAAAATTGTATTAAGTTTGCTCGTATGTTAGATAACTTCTATTTATCTGGTGTATTGCAGGTACAAGAATACAGAGATGCTTTAGATTCCATTCTGATTAAAGGTAAAGATGGACTGCGTCTCATTCCTGAGCTTTACAGTGTACCTCCAGATAAGGTAAGTAATGACCAGCAATGAGACTTACCAGTGCTTGCATGCATGAAATGCATTCTGTTCATTTTGAAAGCTCAAATAAAGTTCCATGTGGCCCTGAACAGAATTAGATAAGCAGCCGTTCAATTGAGGATCTCTGGTTTGTTTAATAGACCTTGAACTTTTACCCTGTGTACCTTATTTGAATAAGGTGGATGAAGAATATAACAATCCCCACACTGTGGAACGAGTGCCATTAGGCAAGTGCCCAATGAAGTGGGGCCAGTCTCTGTACTTATTGGGTAACTTGTTGGCAGAGGTACAGTAAAAATCAATTGCATGTCCCTGGTTGCTTTATATTCTACAATATAATATCTGACACTTTTTGCTTGTTAGGATAAATGTGCAATATTTACTTCTTCTTTATTGATTTATGTTAGAACACCATCACTTGAAATATTTTCAACCCATTTAATACAAACAAGGTAAAGAAAGAAAAGAAAAATATCTCTGTCTGTGTTTACTCTAAGACCTTCTTTATTTCCATTGATCATTTTAGGGATTTTTAGCCCCTGGAGAGGTCGATCCACTCAATAGACACCTCTCTACTACGCCTAAGCCTGATGTTGTGGTTCAGGGTAGGTCAGATGCAGTGGTATGTTGCACAGTAACAGTGCTATATTATATCTAAATGCTAAAAGAACTTCATACAGTAATGCTGCCTGGCTGTTTATGTTGAGTAATTAAAGTCTTTATGGATCATTTTACCAAACTAGTTCAGAGATGAGAACATGTGGACTTTAGACTAAAGCTCTTTTGATTTCAATGATCCTATACCTTAATTATGTTTATTTTATTAAAATCAATGATTAAACATCCCATTCTGTCACTACCACAAGAACCCAATTATTAAGTGTTTCAGTAGTGACAGATTTAGCTAATTTAGAGCTGAACTGAAAAACACTAGCCAGTACATGACTAGCAAACACAGCCTTGAAAGGTACACACATAAAATTATGATATTTATATTAAAACACAAAAAAGAGCTTTAATGACAGAAAATATGTGTTCTAGTGAGAATTTGTAATGTTCCACACTGAATTCCAGATATTGGGATACATTTGTCCATTAGGGTCAGGGTAGCAGTCTCACTTCTTGCTCTGAAATGCAGAGATGTGGCTGAAATAAAACTCCACCTATGTGTTTCAGCAGTGACATAATAAGATGTGAGACAGTATATTTAATAACGTTCTTTGATAAACCTACATCTTCACAAGAAATCAAACTTTATAAGAAATCAAAAACATTATGACTGTATGTATTTATCTTATTACTTTCTGATTTAATGCCTTGGGTTTCAATTCAGACCATTGTATAATCCTTGTAAACATCTAAAATGAGGTCTGAATAATAACTTTTCTAAAAAAATTTTTTACTGTGTGACATCCATTTGAACTAATTCGCTGGAATGGTCCTTGAATGAATATGCATTGAGGTAACAGTTGTCAGATACGGCTACCTTGCACATTTCACTCAATAGCCATTTTATTAAAAACAATTTCCATAGGAATGACTCTGCAGGATGCTCACTAAAATAACAAACACCAAGCCAACAGTGGTTCTGTGGTCAGAAACTGACCACTGATGAAGAGGTAGGGGATGGCTGACACATGTTGTGAATGTAAAGAGATGAGTTGTGCACACCTACTTACTGTACCAAGAAAGTGCACTATATTCAAAAGTTTGGAATCACAGTTTTCAGAAATATAAAACCAATTTGTTGAAGGTACAAAATGCTTCATAAACGATGCTTTTTTACAGTTTACTCTGCCGCATTCATCGTTTAGTTACTTATTTTTAGGAATATGGTGGATAGAGGTGTACATGATTCCATAATGACTGGCAAAGCAGAATTAAGTTATAATTAAAATAATATGTTCAGGATACCTCACATTTGAAAAGTGGTGACCAAATCATCAAGCAAATAAGTTGACAAAAATTAATATAAATAGATTATTACACAATTCAACTATGCTAATATTTGTTTATACTTTTATTTATTTCTAAAATAAAATAAAATAAAATAACAAGAAAATAACAACAAGTGATTGTGCACTCTAGTGTAAGTGTTCCTCATAAAGAGGCCAATGAGTTTACACAATTTCAGAAATTCTGCTATGTCTGATAAACATACCTGTGCAGCAGACACACTATCCTGTCAGTATCAGTGCTGTGTTGTCACTTGATGCATGAGTTCTATCTTCTTTTCAGTGTCTATCTTGGCAGAGACAGATGAAATCAAACAGCTCCTGCACAAGCATGGCATCTCTTCTGAAACCCTGGAAGACATCCATCCCATCAGAGTCCAGCCTTCTAGAATTCTTAGTCACATCTATGCCAGACTTGGTAGGCTAAACTGAATACTAAGAAGACAAACAGACGAGCATATATCCAATTCAGCAAATGTTGTTAAAGTTCTTTTGGTCTCATAGGACGTAATCAGCGACTAGGATTGACTGGGAGGCCATATCGCCACATTGGTGTGCTGGGGACGTCCAAGTTCTACTTCATACGGAACACCATCTTTTCTTTTACCCCTCAAGTGAGTGAAAATGATGTAAACTGGCAGTCCAATTGATGCATCAAATAAACAGAGGTGGGTAGTAACTGGTAACTTCTAGCTATTTGGTTGCTTGCATAACATTTTGTTGCACGATTTTTAAAATGCTAATATCTTATTTTTACTCAGATATATTTGTGAACAAAAGCTACTTTTTATTCATTTTCATTTAATATTTAGTTTACTAGTTTGGACCATATCTTGAGCATGTGGTTGTAACATGAAAAGAGACAGTACATTCTCAGAAATAAATGTGTGAAACTGTCAGTAGCCCTCTTGTCCTCAAGGGTACGTCTTAATACCTTTAGTCAGGGATTAATTGTTCCATAATCCATTGAAATTATATTTTCTAAGTTCTATTGACTCCACACACCCCACCAGGCTTTTTACTTTATTGTTCTGTTTTAAAACTTTAGGTTATGAAAAGGTACAAATGCACACTTTTCATCTGTGAAAAAATATATTTCAAGTTCACAATTGGACCTTAAAATCACTGTTGTACCTTTGAGGGAACATGTACATTGTTTGTACCCTTACAAATGAAAAATGTGCATGCGCAGAACCTTTATTTCTAAGAGTGTATGACTGAAATAGGGGAGAGTTGTCTAAGGGTTTTGGTGAGATTCTGCTTTAAGCTAGATTGTTGGACCCACCTTTAGATGGGATTGTGGTGGGGTGTGAAAACCTTCTGAGAGGAAACAGAAGGTAGTGATGAAAAAGCTATATAAGTAGTGAACAGAGCTTCAGGTGTGGTCCTGCTCTTGAACTTCATATTTCACAACTTCATATTTCAATGACTAACTCATTTGTGTGTATAATTTTATTGTGTTCTGATGGTGAAAGCTTTTATGTTCCTCACACCTCAAACTTTGAAGTTTTGTCATTACATTTTAGAATGAATTGATTCCAAAAAGAGAACAATAGAGCCTAACAAACTCGATATTTGAAGAGGTTTTGGACCTGGTGTTTTGATTCCTATTGATGCTGTTTTTGCAAGGCTTCTTTTATAGTTATTTTCGTGAGTATTTCAATAAAGTGCCGAGAGATTATTCTGAGTTTAGGCAACTCCACCCACCTCTGCAAACTCTTCTTTTACTATTTGATGTAGTCTGTTCTCATTTCTTTAGGTCATTCTTGTATTTAGTTCATAGATCCCCAGCATTTTTACCTGGCTCTGGATAATAAGATGATTGTAGAGATGCTTCGTATCGACATCTCCTACCTGTGCTCGCGCTGGAGAATGACCGGCAGACCTACTGTCACTTTCCCAATCTCACAGAGCATGCTGAGTGAGTACCTGAACACAAACTCACATAGAGAAGTCATGTGTAAAGTGATGGAGAGCGGGATTTGATCTGATAGACACTTTTCATTTTGGTTCATTGAAGCTGATGACCACAAAGACATTGACCCTGCCATACTGGCTGCCCTGAAAAAGTTACAAGACGGCTACTACGCAGGAGCAAGGTAGCATCTTAAATGTTGCTTGACTGAAGTGTGAACCAACAAAGAGACATTTGTAAAAACATCTGACACATCTCATACATCCAGGGTGAAGACTGGGAAGCTGGCATCATTTCTGGATACATCCTGCTGTGCTCACCTTACGTTCATGGACTGTGGTGAGGGAGCAATTTAACTAACTTAAATGTCAAGCAGTGGAATTTGCACACACTGATCTAACATTACGCAACAGACACCAACATACTTTTGGCAACATGGGATTTGTACTGTTCTTCAATTAGAGATGACAGTGCAGGTATAGAAGAACCAATGGGGAAAACATTGTTGAACAATGTGAAAGGTGAGAAATTCTAGAACATTGTAAATGGAAGGGAACATTCTAGAACACAGTGAATGTGGGATGAACACCGTAGAACAGTTTGAATGGAGGGGAACATTCTAGAACACTGTGAATGTGGGACAAACTTTTAGAACGGTGTGAATAAAGAAACATTCTAGAACACTGTGAAAGGAGGGGAACATTCTAGAATACTGTGAATGCGGAGAACACTTTAGAACACTGTGAATGTGGGGTAAATATTGTAGAACAGTGAGAATGGGGAAATATTTTAGAAGAGCATGAAGGAATTCTAGAACAGGGGTTCTCAGTCCCAGTACTGGAGACCCCATGCTCTGTATATGAGTTGACTCAGGTGTGCTCAATGAGACAAAGCACAAAATGTGCAGTCGAGATAGGGAGCCCATGCCCTAGAACAATGCAAACATTCTAGAGCACCATCAATGGGGAAACGTTCTAGACCTGTGAGAATGGGAGGAGACCATTGTAGAACAGTGTGGATGAGGAAAAATTTTTCACTCAACAATCAAATATATGTTTGGCATACCAAGCTTACATATGGGTCTGTTGGAGAACACTGCGTTGGTGTGCTTTGGGCTTTGTTGAAAACAATATCTGGGTTCAGCCCCTTAAAATCCCAGGTGTATTGCATACTGAGGCTTATTATACAGTTACTACAGGGACCTCAGTGCAAACTGGCTGTGCTATTCTTAGGTTATAGAAGTATGTAATAAAGCTTTGGCCATTTAAGGGGTTAATTAAATTTGGGAGCTTTAGTTCTGCACCTGTGCTAATTCTACTGAGAGAGGCTAGCATTTTGTGCTAAAATACTTTGTTGCCATGTATTGCTTGGCTGTGGTCTCAACAGAGGTAGATTACCTGGCAGAGTATCTGGACCAGCTGTTTGCCGTTCCCCAGCAGACTTCCGTCCGTGCCATTAAAGGAGGCCTGAATCGCTTCAGGGCTGTTGCCAAAAAGACTCGGGAGATGGTATCTCTGGTGAACAAAGCCAGAGTGCTGGACATACATAGTGAGTTCAGAAAGCAGCCACATTCAGCCTGTGTGACAGTGTGTTATGGCCAATTTGTTTTACCTCCAAAGCCTTGCAGAACTCAAATATTCTCACTTTTTTGTTAACAGATGTGCACATGTATCTCCCCATTAAACTGTTTCGCGAACCACCACCAGTCCTCCATTTCGATGAAAGCCAGGTATATTGGAAGTAAATTTGTATGTGGAATATATTTTGAATCATTACCTTACATCCTGTCCTGAAAATCACACTTAGATTCTTCAGAACGGAGTTTCCACTTCACTAAACCTGCCCAGAAATGTGGATGGAGGGATTGACTATCCAGCGCTGGTACAGATGTTGAAAAAATGCCGAAGCCTGCAAGATCAGGCCGACATCCTCTACATCTTTTATAACGACAAGTAAAGACACAAAGTTAAATGTGAAATATGATTGGGCTGACAGTCTAAAACCATAATGTTTGTCATGTTAATACACGTTAAAAGGAGTTTAAATGTTTTTGAGTATGTGTTTTCAGAGGCATGGAGTGGGACACCAGACTGCATGGGAAAGGCTGGAAGGTGAAAAGACTTCTAAGTGAGCTGTATGAGAAGGCAGGAAGGCTGAAGCACTGGGGTCTCATTCGGATGGTGTGTGGTATGCTCCACAGGAAAGTGGAAGAACTGGATGAGGTGAATGCCACAGCTGTGCCTTTTTTCACTTTAAATAGTCTATCACGGAAAATCCTCAATTTCTTTCTTTTTTTTATAAAAAGCTTTATCTAGAATGTAAAAACTGTGAAAGTTTCAAAATGTACCATGACCTTCCCGTGTCCATACAGTCCACATTCTGAATCTAAGCTGCATCCAAGTTTCTTGAAATGTTTTGCATGGACATAAGTCTTTTCATAGTGTACATTTTTGTCTGAGCTGAATGCACAGGGCACAATGTAGGACAGAGGTCATTTCCAGCACTTTGCAAAAATCAGAGATCATCCTTCATTTATTAAATTTTCAGTCAAACTGGCCATTAAATACAAATTAATCATTTTCTACATAAGATATTTCTGAGAAGATCAGCATAATAAAGGGGAAAGCCAAAGCAGAAAATTCCAAAACAGGCTGTTTTGACGGGAAATTAAATAATAAAATGGGGTCTTTGGGTGGGTGTAACCAGGGCCTTTTCAATTGGGTGGCAAGTTTAGAAAGAGCAATTTTACTGGCATGGCAAACTGCTAGGGGGAAATAATGGATGGGTGTAATAGCATTATGAAAGAATAATATTTGGCAACTTAACAAGCTAACCGACTGTAACCTTAGCAGAAATGTATACTCAGCACTGGATTTGCCTCTGATGAAATTTAGACACACTCGGCTGAAAATTTATTTAGTTTACTTGATAAATGATATCTGTCCTAGATAATAGTAAATTTTAGTAGTAACTTTTTGATAGTGTCTTCATTTCAGCAGTGTATTGATTCATTCATATAATGTAGCTTAAAGAGCAGCACGGCTAAAGTGTACTGGGCAAATTATTAGCACGGTCATAATTCTACAAAGACTAGTGAAATAATAGTGTTCTTAACTATTAAACACATTTTTAAATACAGTTTCACTCTGGAAAACTGAAAGTGGTTTATGCTGTTTTCCATTACATTACATGAAAAATATAGAATGTTTTGTTCCCCATACTATTTCAACAAATTATTGTTAAAATCTTCAGCTGCAGAAATGTTGCAGTGATCAACATAGAGCACGTGTTATACACTGATGTAGAGATTTATTGAAGTGCTTTAAAATTGTTTCTAATGTTCTAATGTTTTCTAATGTTCTAATGTTCTAAATTGTTTTTAATGTAGATAGCCAGCATTAGTTGTTTTCTAAGGCATAATGAACAGAAGTTTGAATGACAAAGTTTTAGCACTGATTTTAGCACTGACAAAGTTTTAGCACTGTCACATCAGAACTGATTGCTAACTGACCTGATGGCAGATTTTCATTGTAAAACTGCTCACATGAAGGAGAAAAACTTTTCATTGGGAACTGCTGACTGTCTTATTTTGTTTAACTGGGGTGGCCAGGAGGGTGGACACTCTTCATGCGAGGATGGTACTGGCCACCTCTGGCAGCACTTGGCAACACGCCCCTGGGATTATTGCACAAGAACTGTACATCTATCATTCTTGAAGACAGAGTAACAAAACAGCCTGTGCAATTTCAATTTGAAAAAAGATATTGATTTTGGTGCAAGAACCCACAAACATCATAAGTGAACTTTAGTTACAGCATATACAAGATAGGTAGGCTATTGGCTCTTTGAAAGAATACAGTAAACCACTATTCAGTAAAACACTATTATTTGAAAATGATATATTCTGTACACAAAATGTTAACAAAATAAACATACTTAGTCCTAAAATAGAAAAATGATACATACTGCATAAAGCTGAATATTATGTTGACTGCACTTTAGTTTAGAATTCATAATTAGATTGTAATAAGATTAATATTCTGTCATAACAGGCTTGTACAGACCTCCTGGCTCATCAGAAGCACCTGACAGTTGGTCTTCCTCCAGAACCACGAGAGAAAACTATTTCAGCGTGAGTGATCACATGAAAAATGTACAAGATGAGCACATGTACAGTGTCCAGTCAGCTGAGCTTAACCCTCCTGTCGTTTATGCTAGTTATTTGATTGGAGTGTTTCTTGCCTTCATGCACAAAGCCCGCTTCCTCCAGACAAGCTTGCCAGGCTTATTGATGAGGCTAGTGAAACCAACCTCACCATTGCTATCCTCACTCAGGTAAGTCTTTCCTGTACCCTCTTGTTCATCCGCAAGCAGCATCATGAGGAGTCATATTAGATACTTTTCCAATAGAAATGCTTAAGAACAAGAAGCTCCACATATCTTCACTGCCAGAATTTTACTGGAAGTTGTTTTGGATGAGGACTGTTGGGTTGTTCTTTATAAACTTTCTACAGTGTTAACAGCAACTGGAATTTTCAAATTATATCAAAAATAAAATAAAAAACAGCAGAAATGGAGGTATAACGTCTGACAGTGATGATATACTAAGCACAAATTGACTTCTGAAAGCTACTTGTTGGAGGAGCTTCTCAAAACACTATTCTAGTTCTTTTAGTATTCCAAATAATTTTCAAACATTTAAACATAAGCCATTAGATCAGGTCCTTAAAATGATAGAAAATCAGTCAGGTGTGTCTGAATGTAAGAAAATACAACATCAACATTTTTTGTGTTTGTAATGAGACTTGTGTGATTTACAGGAGATAATGGTCTTCCTGGCCATGAGCATGCGCACCCAGCCAAAACTTTTTAGTGAAATGTTCCGCATCCGCATCGGACTCATTATCCAGGTCATGGTCACTGAATTGGCACAGTCCCTTAAATGCTCTGGTACGTCTGTTTCACACAGCACAGCAAACAGAAATGCCTGTTCTAAAATAACCATTCTGCTTTAATGTCTCAGCAAAGTTCTTTCGTTTTTTAGTCAACATGATTGACTGACAGTAGCCTTTTTCTGCAGGAGTGGAAAATTGACTAGCATATATAATTATTAATATAATCAAATAAAATATATTTCCCAAAATTTAGTGTAAAGCAAAGACAGGTGCATGAGGAAGGGTTCACACGTCTCCACAAATGTGACTGTACTGAGGTAAAAGGGCAGAACAAATGGGTCTTTCTTCATTTAAAATAATATGTTCAGTTACCACAATAATAAAAGCTTTTAACACTGTAAAACCTATATAAATGTTGACTTGCTTGCTCACCTATGAAGACATACAAAAATCTAGTTTGCTTCCAGTTGTGTAAATCAAATTATTTTTTGGAGTGGTCTGTTGTAGATGATTAATAAACTCTTAACAGATTATCAGTAACACATCAACAACATATCAGTGAAGTAGAAGTAGTGAAGCATCTGAATACATTAATAGGTCATTATCTTGAAGATGTACTGTTGATACATTACTTACATTAATAGATGTATTATTGATATTTTACATCAATTAGACTTAATTAGTAACTTTGATTATGTACATCCTAACCTCTCCCAAAACCTAACTCAAAACCTTATTTTATATTTGGTCCTAATCCTGACCTTAACCTCAACCCAAAAACTAATCCTAACTTTCACCCTAACCCTAATCCTAATCCTAACCTCAACCCAAAACCTAATCCTTACCCTCACCCTGGCCCTAATCCTAACTGTAACCTTAACCAAAACCTAAGCTCCAGTTACCAAATGGTGTCAGCAGCGTGTCTATAACAGCTTATTGAGGATGCTGAGATGGTCTGTTACGTGTTCAGTGACCTCTCAGGTTAACATCTAGAGATATGAAGTTTGACACCCCAAATAAAGTGAAAAACAACTGAATACAGCAGATTATAAGCAGGTTTTATTTCTGCAGTCAGTTTAAAGTCTCTTAATAATCTACTGAATGTTGTCACGACTGCCCGTAACAGGTGAGACACTCGCTGATGGATCTTACAAGGTTTAATATAACAGGGCAATACAAGAGAATAGTAAGGGACAGGCAGGGTCAGAAACAACAATAACAGCAGCAACATAGACATACCAGAGGGTGGTCAGACTGAAGAAAGGTCGGTACACAGGAGAGCAAAAACCAGGTAAAGGGGCTAGGCAAAAGGGTAGAGAAAAATACAAACAAAACGGCAACAGTAAGGCAATCAAAGGGCAAGGCAAAAAGGAGAAAACTAAGTGCAGGCGAAGGTCGGAAATAACAAAGGATAAGAACAAGGAAAACGCGTCGTAACAGAGCTAGAGGCTAGATAATACTCAGCACCAAACACAGGAAACAACAGGGCTTAAATACACAGGTTCACAGGTGTAGAAAATCTCACTGATTAGAAACAAGGCGAGCCGGAGCGCCGGAGTGTCACGTGCTCAGCAGAGTCACTGTAGTCCATAGTCAGAGCATGCTGGGAATTGGAGTCCATGGAGGTAACAGAGTCCAAGGCAGGCAGACTGACAGCGTCAGGGCTGACAAATGTATTCACTGCTGTGTCATCATTAATATATTCTTGATTTGTTACTGAGAGTCTGTTGAGTGTTTATTTCAGTTAAAAATGACTACTCAAAATAAAGTGTCACCAATGAATGTATAGTTCAACTGAGGGACTTAAAAACACTCAGACATTTTATGGTCACTGTAAAAAAAAAAGTTAACTTTTTAAATTCCAATGGTCTCTAATGCACTGCGGTAAATAGCAGAGTGTACTTTTGATTAGAGTGGATCTTATATTTTTTTCTGGTGAGAGAAAACACTGCGTCTGTATTTTCTATTTTCAGGTGAAGAGGCCACAGAGAGTCTAATGAACCTGAGCCCATCTGAATTCAACAACCTTCTCCTCCACATCCTCAGCGGCAAGGAGTTCAGAGTACAGAGCAGTGGTGAGTTTGTACATCCATCGGCTGGTCTCTGTCACATAATGCCAACATATCCTAGCAGGTTTCTATTGATGTGCTATTACTGATATTGGCACTCTGTGTCTTGCTTGTGCCTCAGTGCGCTCAGCTGGAAATGTCGTAACTCCAGTTATCTCCATACACGACAAGATCAAATCTGGTTCTGCTAAAGATCAGATAACAAGTGTCAGTAAGCCAAAGCATCACATCAAGCTGGTAAGAGCTGATACATTAATTTATATCACTGTCATTGATCTTTCAGAAAAAAACTGATACCTGGCTAATCTCTTTTATTGTATTTTCAGCCCTTATCAGTGCATTCCTTGGATCTTGATAATATTGAGTCAGGGGTGAGTAGTATATGGAACCAAATGCAAATAAAGGTTAATTTAACAATGTAGTTCAGAACTACTTAAAGGAACCAATGTAAATAATTCTTTGGGTGCTTTCTGCCGTGACATTTTTTAAAAAAGTGATCGTGAGAACCTCCTGTTATTGTTCAGAGGTACAGACTACCAAGCATTGAGCCATTTCAAAGTTCAGCAGGAGTTACAATGGTCCGTGACAGCAGACAAGGACAGTGGCTTCGCCGTAGACGTCTGGATGGAGCTCTCAACAAAGTGCCTGTTGGTTTCTACCAAAAAGTCTGGAAGCTTTTGCAGAAGGTTGGTAAAATAATGTCATAGTGAGAGTACATATGAGTTCTAGCTAATTGACTCGAAAATCTTTTTTTTAATTCATAGTGTCATGGACTCTCCATTGAGGGCTGTGTCCTTCCATCATCCACTACAAAAGAGGTAATACAACATTTAAAAAATGTAATCCCTTTCTTTCCAACCAAATCCTACCAATAGAATAAGATAAGATAATCCTTTATTAGACCTTCTTTAAAAGTCTAGTAGGCCTTGAGGGTTCATTGTATTTGACACATGGTAGTTTTGCTTTTGTTTGGCCCAGTGAGTGAATTTGTAATTTTTTTTTTTTTGTAATATGGGTCATCTTTGCAAAAGCTTTTATTTTGGCTTAAATATGTTTTTTTTTTAATATGCACTCATCAGATGACTCCAGGTGAGATAAAGTTTGCGGTGCATGTGGAGACAGTTCTGAACCGTGTTCCACAGCCAGAGTACAGGCAGCTGCTAGTAGAGGCCATTTTGGTGCTGACCATGCTTGCTGAGGTGGACATTCAGAGTGCTGGAGGAATCATTCAAGTGGACAAGATTGTACAAATGGCCAGCAACATGTTCTACAAAGACCAGGTTAGCCGTAAATACACATCTGCATAAGCCATAATAATAATAGTGTTTATTTGTGAAGCAGCTTTCTGCCATGTAAAGTGGCTTAAAGTGTTTCACTAATGCAACAAAAGCCTCTGACAACAGGGTGGTGCAAATTAGATAAAGCAACCACATTACAAACTAAAACAAAACACTGTGTAAACAGCAATAAAAACAACACAAACAAACACTGTATTAAATATTAAATGTAAATTCTGTAAATAAATAATCACAGTAAATAAACTGTCACAGTTGTCAGAGCACTGATTATTTAAAATAGCTAAAACCATGACAGACATTATAATTTAGCTGAGTTGTCTTTTGCCTTCTGATCAGATTCAGCTGAGCTTTGAGTTGGGTTTTTTTGAATGAGTAAAAAATATGCATATATCTAATTGTTAAATGACATGAGATATATGAAGCAGATGTCTGCAAAGGCCCATTTTCTAAATAAATTATATTGTAGTGTTTTGGCAAAGAAGGACACACAGGAGAGACTGTGATTTTGTCACAATTGGCCCCTCCCAGCCCTGTCCATGTGCTCGTGTCATGTTTACTTCCCAGTCCTGTCCATGTGCTTTGTTTTGGTTTTCAGTCCTGCCCTCTTGTTTCATGACTCCATCCCTGATTGTCTCCCCCTGTCCCTTATTTACCCTCATGTATTTAATTCCTGTGTTTTCATCTGTCTGGTTGCAGGTCTTTGTTTGATCGTGCTGGATGTGTTGGATGTTTTGCTTGTTCTGTTCGAAGTGTTTTGTTAAGTATTTGGGTTTCTGTGCTCTTTGTCATGTCTGTCCCTCCTGCCCTTTGTATTGGCTACCTGGACTGTCATGACTACGAACCTGGATTTGCCCTCAATAAACGCTTATCTCAGCGTATGCGTCCACCTTATTGCTCCCAGCTGTTACAAATCTCTGCTTTGAGAGGTGCTCTTAATTAACACAAGCAGAAAAGCCACATAACAGGTGGGCAAAGCAGGCAGGTCACCTCCAGCCATACAGTTTCTCCCATTGGTAGAATCAAACCTAAACTAGCTCAGAGCCCAACTAACAAACAGCAACATAAACATCAACAATAAAAACATTTAATGTCCCTTGTGTGGAAAGGGTGGGGCACGCAGGGCAACTCTGCATATCGTCCCCCAAAAGCTCCTTCCCTGAAACCGGAGCCAGTGGCTGCCACTGCATAGCCCTACCCTCAAAGGTCAGCTGTCTCAGTGACCTTACACAGTCTGACCTAAATCCCAGGCAGTGTACTGGCCAGCAAAAGCACCGCGGGGCCCCCAGTCCTCGCTCGGGGCTGTGTCCATGCTGCAGTCCTCACTCCTTGTTGCTGCTGCCATGATATGTTGCCTTTGTCTAACAGCTAAAGATATTCAAACAATTTTCGTGCACAGCTCACAATGGCACCCAGTGTTGTCTAAGAG
Organism: Pygocentrus nattereri; assembly: GCF_015220715.1. Taxonomy (NCBI): domain Eukaryota; kingdom Metazoa; phylum Chordata; class Actinopteri; order Characiformes; family Serrasalmidae; genus Pygocentrus; species Pygocentrus nattereri. Next base: position 18,611,327 of record NC_051226.1, read on the forward strand.
CACTATCATATAAAACCGAGGATTTTAAAACAGAAGTAAATGCATTCTTATAATCTGCTAACGTTTGTCTGAACTGCTTTTCTTCTTTTTAAATGCAAAATGAGTTTCATTCATTCAAAAAAGCTTTACTGTTCATAATGTTTTCCTTCTTGTCCTAGGGAACTTTGTCTCTGTGAAAGCTTTAAAGTAATTGTGCCATATTGTTTCCTGTATTTTATTGAAGTCCACTTGTGATGTTTATATGGATGTATCAAAAATAATCATAACTCATTTTAACATGCTCATTATATGAATGATCGTTATGAATATGCCCTGTATTCAAAAAGTAGTCCCTAATTCAAAAAACAATCCAGAACTTCAACATTCAACATGAATGGGTTGGGATAAATTGCTGTAGTCTGATGGAGGTGTATGTATACACTGTAAACGTGAATTGATTTTGAAAAATCAAAAATTAAAAAATGCAAAAGTTTTGCTTCAAAAAATGAAGCAAAGCTACTTAAGAGGTTCAAGTTTAAATAACTTTCTATTTGAGTTATAGGTACTCTATGTTTTTAGTGGTCCACACTTCTTCAGCAGTTAAAGAAAACAGCTCAGTCATTTTAAATAGATTTAGTGGAGCTGAGAGTACTGTACTTTTTTCGAGTTCTGTTTACTTTCGATTTAGTTAGATGAACTTGAATTAAGTCATCCTCTCATTTAATTGCACTTTGCTGCAAAGATCCATCTGTGTGCAGTTCACTGGTATCAAATTAGAAACTACTCCATTATTTTAAAAGATGAACAAATGGCTGCAGATCCGAAGGCTGCTTTTAGCCTTATCTATTTCTTCATACAATCGTTAAGAAACAGACGAGACAAGACTCACACAATTCTCAAATAGCTTCATCTTTGCCATTACATTATTACATATTCTGTCAAACAAAGAAAGGACATAGTGGACAACACTTAATCAGTCCATATACCAAAGTAAGAGCGCTAGTTCAATATGGGCAGTATAGGCACAGAAGTGGATGCTTTGTTTGTCCAGCAGCAGAGATGGACAGAAGTGGGAAAAATGAATAACTGTTTATTTACATAAACATTTAATGTATAGTTATTAGTAACATTTGATGTTTAAATATTTGATGTTTATATGAACACATCCAGGAATGTTTCCCTGCAGAACATCATTTCTAATTAAACACAACATCCACCAATGTTTTACCAGACAATTGTTTGGACTTTTTCCACTAACGTTCTGATTTTTAATTCAGTTACATGTTTTCAGATCAAAGTCAAAAGGACAGGCTTAGTAAAACTTCATAAAAAGTCATACTTTTTACAGGTCAATGAAAAGAACAACTCCAAAAAGAAGGAAATATCTTTTATTCCTTGAGCTACTGCAGTAATCAGGCTATGCCCAGATCTAAAACTACACTATATTAGCAATAGATATATTGCTAATGAGTTCAGCTACTACATGTGCATCATTTTGGATAGCTCTAGGTTAATTGCCCATTTAAATTCCTTTTAATTCTAGTGATATGTGTGGTGTTTACAACTAAAAGCAATCCATGCAATCTTGAAACTAATTCAGAATTATCAGTCAGAAGCAGGTTGATTACAACATGTCAGCTTGTGTGCCAAGAACTAAATTACTATGGCATAGCTGTACATGAGCTTTGACACTGCTACGAACAAGTGCCAAGTGTTGGTGAGAGGGCTATAAAACCCCCTGACACTGGGCTGTGGAGCAGTGGAACTGTGCTCTCTGGAGTGATGGAGCTCCATCCAATACCTTTGGGATGAGTTGGAGTGATCCAGAACTGACCGTCCAACATTAGTACCTGACCTCACTAATGCTCTTATGGTTTAGTGCAATCAAATCCTCACAGCAATGATCTAACATCCAGTGTACAGCCTTCCTAAAATGTTTAAACTTAGTTCAACCAGCAACAAGCTTTAATGCCCAGGCCATCATCAAGGATAAAATGTCTTTTGTAATAAATGTCACTGAACTGGTAAAACAAGGATTAGCTGTGTTTAAATGTCTAACTTACTGGGATCAAGCTTACTAAATATAAATGTAATATTAATATAAAATATTAGCACCCAACCTGGATGAGGCCCTAACCCTGAAAATTCAAGTGAAATAAACCCTTGAGTAACCTATGGTGAAACTGTATTCTGTATTTTCCTGCAATATTCAAAATAAAGGTTCCTAAATGGTGCTCAGCCTGAATGTATGGTTTAATGAAAAACAGTTAACTGGTATTAAGCCTTTACATTGTGTGAAGATTTTTCACACAGTTGTATATATCATTTACAAAAATGTTATAACTGTCCATTAAAAGGTTCTTTAGGCAACCAATGATTATTCTTCTATACCTTCAAAGAACCTTTTTAGGTACCTTTATTTTTAAGAGTGTCAGGCTTGTATGTTTGACATTTTGCACCAGAGATTGGAAAATATGAACTTTCACTTTATTGAGTGTCCATGATTCCTCCATTGCAGAAGGACCTAGGAGCAGATGACAGTCTTCTGGAGAAAGATCAGTCCAACGGCATCTGCAGGTTACTTTACGACTGTGCACCCAGCGGCCGTTTTGGGAGCATGACCTACCTGTCTAAAGCTGTAGCCACTTATGTTGAAGATTTCTTACCAAGTGGGGCCTGTGCTCTTCAGTGAAGTACAAAGTTTAAGAAGAATTATTCTGTTTATGCTTGCAAAAGCAAGGGGCTGAGACTGCAGGAACAAAATATCACATAATAAAGTTGCTGAATAATGAAACTGTCAGATAAATTCATGGATCTACAGTCTAAAGGTGAGGCAATGTAGTTCTTAAATACAGATGCTTGGAAAATTTTGACTGCTGTGTTTTTTCTCAATAGCTTTAAAAGCATTTCAGTTTTAAGAAACATCACCCTCAGTCTCTATATAGGTACAGTATTTGTGTCTGATTACAATTTAAATTAGAGTTAAATCTGGTTGAATATCTAATAAAACACATACACACACTGCTGTATTTGTTTTAATCCATACAGCCATACCTTTACCATACCTGAATGAAACATTACAAGTCACTGTATGCAGAAACAGTTTTAACTTGTAAGGTGAAGTCCAAAATGTTTGGGGACAAGACAAATGTACAAAAAGTGACCTGTACACATTTCTCCAAGACTCAAGAATTCGGGAAGCCAGCAACTGTGGCATGATTAACATTGACAGTGGTTGGTTCAAAACACTATTCAGGCAATGTGCATACAAAACCGTGGCTTGGTTTAGACATTATAAACATTGATTCAAGTGCGCACGATTACAACAATCACTTTTCCGAACGGGGGGCAAAAGGGCAGGGGGCTTGACATCATGACATTTTTTCATTCCACCGCAATTCACTATACACTGTCATTCCATTTGCATCAGCCAGTGACATCATCCAAGAGGGCCATCTAGAAACACTAGATTTGACACTTAAAAATTAAAGATAACATGTAAAATGACAGGACTATGTTATGTTGGTCGGGCAGGGTATGCTACAAACACACAGCTTAAGGGGAAAATGGCACATGAACATATCAGTCTCTGAACCATTTCTCATGTCTGCTTTGTCATATTTGGTTTTGGGTTGGTTGATGTTTTTCCTCTGGCGCTACTGTCAGTCCAGCGTATTCCTCAGCGCTACATGAAGTGCATCTAGAAAAGAAGAAAATTATGTTTACCTAAAGGGCTAATTCAGCTAAATGTCTTTGTGATGGTAAACCTCTACTGATTGTATGTACAGCATATTGTACTCCTGGCTATATTAGAAAACAAATATATTTTTCTCTAATGTGAAGGCAAACAATATGCTATAAGTTAATATATGGACAAGTGATGTGTTGATTTTACTTGACTTAAATGTGTACCTTACTTCCACCTGAATAAAATACACATATACACATAATACACAATTATAGCCAAAGATACACCTGTGTCGATTTAACCCCTTAAATGGCCAGGGCCCACCAGCAGGCCCAAAGCTTTATTACACACTTCCATAACCCAAGAGCAGCTGGAACAGTTTGAAATGAAGTCCGTGTCGTAACTGAATAACAATTCTTATTATGTAATGAGCCTGGGATTTTAATATATTTCATTAATGAGGCAATTAATTACACATTTGTACAAAGTCAACACAGTGCACTGCATTCTCAGTCCACTGTGGGAAGCTGGTTCCTTTTTAGAATGTGAGTGCAGTACCTGAGTTCCAGGGACAGGAGTGAATGGGTTGGTGGTGCGAAGCACAGGCTGGTTGTACATCACAGGCTGGGGTGCCATCAAGGGGACTGAACCCATCTGGCCCATGGGAGGAGGAATCTATGAGAAATCAAACACAGTCTCAGTAACACTGTATGAGAATGAGAACCTACTGCACTGCAAATATTAAATGCTGACAATAATTGCAACTGAATTGTTTGCAACAATTTAGGAAGATTTTGAAAAGAATAACAGCTCACATATAACACAAACACATTTTTATTTTTCTAACTAAGGTAGTATATTAATCATTGCACTGACATTTCTTGCATGTGTAAAGCTTACAAATGAAAGATTTTATGAAACAGTACTAGCCAAAACCATGGGACATCAAACTAATTACACTCCCTTATCAAAAAGATACTGAACATATTAATTACTTGTTTTAATTGCCATTTCTGCAGTACTAATGTTCAACAACATATTACTGTATCAAAAATATTTAAGCTAATGTAAGCAAAGACATGTTGATTTTAAAACCTACCATCCCATATACAGGCACTTGGGGGGTTGTCATTGGAAATGCTACCGGAGCTGGTGCCTGAAACATAAAAAAAGAGAATTTATAAATATTCTATTTTTTAAATCAGCGTAAAGTTACTGACAAACTGTTGTAATATGCCCTTTAATGCCACATAATACATCAAAAAATGGTTTCAAAAGAGCCTTACATAGCCAGTATAAATCATTCCATTCTGCAGCAAGAACAGAAAAGAGGAAAGGAAAAAGAGGGTTAGCAAGCATTGGAGTTTTTATTTACATTCAGACACATACAGATTATAAGTCTTTGCTTTCACCTATGCAGTTGCGTCACAATAACCACATTCCAGGCAAGAAACTAAGTAGATTAACATGCAAAGGCACAGTCAGCTTTAAAGAGCAAATGCTCTTACCATTTGTGGCACAGGGATGGGAGCCGGGGCAAGGTGTGTGTGCCCCCACGGTGCAGTGCCACTCATGGCTTTAGACTGCCAGTGAGACCCTCCTGTGGTTTTCTTCTCCAGGTGAGTCCACTGCATCTCTGGCCTGATAAAGAGAAAGCTTGGAATAACTGGACTATTCCACCTAATAAGTTCAAACTGCAGTCGACAGTAAAACAAACAATTAATTATTTCAACCTTATATATTTACAAGGATTGTTATGAACAATTTACATTCAAGGCATTAATTGAGATAGCAATAATGTAAATAAATACAAAAGCATCAATTATACTTCTACTAAGAGGCAGCCCAAAGTCTGAAAATCAGTGTGTAACCTAAAGAACTATATCTATTTTATATCATAACTAAAAAAAAAGGTTTATATCATGAATATCATGTTTTTCTGTGGCTACAATTGCTAAAAGCCATATTTGGCAGTGATGCACTGGCTAGCATTTTTGAGTTATGCTAGTTAGTACATAACAGAGTTATGAATTAGCTAAAATTAAAAGTCTTTGTAGTGTTATCATTCTTTTGTTCGTGAATATTTTTAAATAAAATAAACACAATTAAAATCTAAAAATAGACAGTCAAACAAAAGGATTTTAATCTAAAGTCAAAGTCAGTTAAAAGGCCTTAAAATCTAAACATAGATTTTTGAGAAATAATCCATTAACGTATTCATTTGGATCTACAGACTCTTTTCACCACATTTAGGACAGGATAACAGACCTATTTTCTTAGTAAATGTTACATTTTTAATGTGCCCTTATGATCATAACAGCCAAGTGTACAATACAGTTAATAGAGTTAATAGTGTATAGATACTATACAATCTATTACTCTGTATAACTCATCTTGTTGTAATGCATTTTGCAGTATTCTATGACAGAACACAAGAGATGTTTGAATATGAAGTAGCAGTAGTTAAAATTCTTACTTTTTGGTCGGAGGTCCTCCAAAGTGCAAATCTATGAGAAAGGGAAAAAAAATTTACAGACACAATGCATGTAAAATATAACAATGAATAAATAAAGGTAGAGTGAATAAAAGACTTACTGCCCACTAAGTTGGCCAGAGAGGAGTCCAGGTCATTAGTCAGTAACTTTCCACCATTGTGGAGTTGTGTGCCTTGGCCATGGACCTGTGAAGAAAGAGTGGGCTTCAGCAGGGGCCCTAAAGGGCAAACAACCTACAGTAGAACAGAGAAACAGAGAATAGGAGAGAGGAGACAAAGAGACACAAAGAGAGAGTGGTTACTTATGCTCTTCTCTCCACTTACAAGCCATTAGACTCACTCAGGCACTTTTGACTCACCCAGAGACAGCCCAATCAAGCAGATCAAGATGCACACGCAAAAAAGAAAAACACAGAGTCAAATTATAGTAATCACTTACATTTGACAGAAAAAGCTTTAAATAACTGGCTTTTTAAAAGTGAAAATTAATCTGTGACTGTGGGAGTTTCTGGGTCTTAGATCTCACCTCCCCAGCCACTGTTACTGGCAGGCAGGGTGGTGGTTTGAACAGGGGTGCTGAGGTTGTGTTGGAGGTCAAAATGATCACTGGTGAAACTGTGCACACTGTTGGAGATAAAGGATGTGGACAAATAATAATATTCAATTATTTGCATTTTGTATCATTGTTAAACTAGAAAATTTCTTCCCATAAAATGAGTATCAACAAAATGGTAACACCCAGTAATCAGGCCAAAATATGAGATCATAAACCCATATATAGCCACTGAACTGGCTATATTCAGGGTAGTATATGGCTGGTATATGAGGTGTCTTTTTCTGTAATTTGAAATGATATTGTTATTCCGTTAATTTCAAAATTAACTTATGCTAATAATGCAAATAGATATTTTGAAACTACAATGAAAACTGATATATATATGAAGAATTTTATCTGAATTGCACCAGAAATAATAACTGTACCCATTCGTGATGGGTAGATCGGGTGGAGTGGAGAGGAGCTCAGTGGCACCGCTGCTGGTGCAGGTACTATTGGCACTGCCCACAGACTGCCCGCTGGGAGACACTGTTGGTGTCTGCATTCCAATATCTTTGAGCTGTACTCCCTGAGTGCAAGGACAAATAAAAACATTTCTTTTCTATTTAATTTTCCATCTAAAAATGTAATTCAGCTGCAAATATTTTAGTCTAGTTTCAGAGAAGTGATTAAAGACATTTAAAAGATGTTTGAAAAGCTACACAGAGAGACAAATGTATGGGTGTCTCCACCTTTGTAGGCTGTAATCTGTCGCCCTCCACCTCCGGAGCCTGCTGTTTCTCATCCCTGCAGATAGAAAAGATAAAAAACAATGAGCGTCTGGAAACACAGATGCAGACACTAATCTGAACAACTGGGAACGAGTTGAAGTTTCACATTTAGATCTGCTCCATAAACATCTGCATCTACAGAAGGACTTTAATAATATGAGACTATTATTGTTGTTTTAATAGGAACATTTTTGTGTGAAGTGTTTTCACTATCGACATTGGAGGAGTGAAAGTCAAATGTGGCAAAAATATCAAGTTACTTCAAGAAATGTTTACGGTACATGATATGTCACAATATAATTTTTTTCTGACATCTGATAAATTTGAAAAAATACTGTCAAATAATTGCTATTAAACATTTCACACACTGCACTACACTGAATCCAGTTAAACTGGACTAATTATGCTGCCTTTGTATGCATTTGTATACTGTTCTAGAAGTACTGATGATATCCACAACATACTCAGAAAAGCACATTGTGATCAAAACTAATGATGATGATGATGTGCTGTTTTATAAGGGGTCATTTAAAAGCAGTTGTTTTGTTTTAAAAGGAGCTTATACAATCACCTGTCAATCCAATGAGGACAGTTTTAGTGTAAAGTACCTGTTGACAGTGGAGAGCTCTTTGATTTTCTTGCCCTCCAGAGAGGCCAGGTGTTGCTCAAGAGCTTGTAAGAGACTGCTTGGGGCCTGGTGATGATGTAGTTTGAAGACAAAAGAGAAATTTTTAGGTACACCAGGATATACATGGACATAGAGTACAATACAACAACACACAAACACACATTCGCCCATTCACACACAAGTACACAAAAAGAACCAAACACATGAACACAAAGGCCTACTGTTACACACAACACAACACACATACAATGTGTGCAGAGGCACACCAAAAAACTCTCTCTCACTCGCTCCTTTTCCCTCATACACACATACACAGCAACATGTATAGAGTCACAAAAGGAAGGTCTGCATTACTGACAGAACCTAACAGTGTTTATGAGCCTCTGAAATCAAAGGGAGACAAAGCAAAAAGGATTCAGATAGGAGACGCTTACACATGCAGAAAATGTGTTATTTCCCATGCAAGCTTTTTGACACTTCATACACGGCTTGTGGAGCAAACCGAGGTCGAGGACCTCTCAAAGGGAGGGTTCAGAATATGAAACACAAGAACTGGACTGACCTACAAGAGGAACCTTTTCTGACCATGCAGAGGGTTTCATAATGCACAGATAAAAAAGCAGAAACCTGTTAACCTTTGGATTCCACCTGGATTTCAGTTTTTATGAAATAAGCCAGTTTATTTGTTTATTTATTTTAGCTATGTCTTTTGGAATTGTTCACTGAACATATGCATTTCAATCTTCAAGAAATGAAAACAAACAGAAAAAACATTTGGAAGCCAAAGGAGGTTTTCTCAAGAAAGGCAAATGCTGGATGAGAGCACGGCTTGTGCATTTAGCAAACTGCATTGCATTTTCCCCCACAGACCACAACCAATAAACTTTAGGCTGGCAAGAAACATTTACTTTTCGCAGGGATGGGTTCTGTTCTTACACAACATTTGCCTTTCAACCACTGGATGTGTCCACATTGCATGCCAATTTGAGGGAGGATATCCATGAATAACAAAAGAACAGATTTCTCAGACACATAGCTCTAAAGAAGAGACAGTTCAAGGAGAAGCTCACTGAGAAATCTGAAACATATGCGACAAAACCACAGACCGTTCAAAAAAGAGAGTAAAAAAAATAGCGAAGTTAAGGAAAGGGTAACATGGCTGTAGGAGTGTACAAAAGGCCATGATATTATGTCTCACAACCGCAAAACATTTATTCAACCTTAGACAGTTATTGTCATTTCTGTCAGAAGAAGCTTTGTACTACTGATGAAGAACCATTTCTGATGAGGATATAACACAGGCCTTCTGAATACTGCTTCAGCTTTAGTAAACAAGGTACTCCTTCTAATTAAAAATGTTTTTGACATGTTAGGTACCACTGTGTAGTATGCGAGCCCAACACCTTCAGGAGTCCCTGTCCAATGTAAATGAAAATGTCAAAAATGCCGAATGATGGCAAACTGAAGGGGGAGATGTATTGCCCAGCACCCCTCTGGCGTGGAGCTTAAGTTAAAGGACTATATTTGACATAGCTGCTGACTATTAAGTTCAGATGGTGCCAGGCAGAGTTTTGTCCCCTGCTCCAGTTTTAAGGCATTCTTCCTATTGTGCACATTCACTGCTCTTCCTGTAGCTAGTCAAGCACAATACCCTACCAGTGCGGAGATATATAGCAATGGTGATTGCCTACAACTTAAGAAGCTAGGCGCTACACCACCAATGTGGTACTTGTCACAGGGAGCACAAAGTTCAGCACAGTCGGCACAAACACCATTTAGCTATATATCAGTCAGCAGTGGATTTAGAAGCAATCAGATTTCTCATGGGTATACCAGTAAGAAATGGTGGCTTGAAGAGCAAGCACTAAATCTTAATGAGACAGTACCGCAAACCTCAAATAGCCTTAAATGGCTTTCATTCCTAATAAAAACGCTGAGCTAATACACATGGTAATATTCAAGGCATAAGCTTTAAATGAGAGCTTCTCTGAGGTCCAAATAGAGCAGCTTTAGTACCCATTTACCTCGGATGAAAACAGAAAATGCAAAACAGCACATCAGATTCCCAGGGAGAGCGCGGGTATGGAGTAAGTTTCTGGAGGCCCCTATCCTAAAAGTCTGACAGATGAAGAGTAAATCATAGAGGAATGGGGGCTGGGAATGGACGTCTATGGGGTGAGGTGGTGATGAGAGTTTAGGGTGAAGCCACATGGGAGAAATTGAGATGAAATGTGCCACTAACCTGTGAGAGATCTGGGATGTCAACCTGATCAATTCCAACTTGCTGTGACACAAAAAAGGAAAGGAGGGAGGAGAACGAAAAACAAAATGTGAAACCAAAAAGGTAAAAAAAAAGAAATAATAAAAAACAGAACAGAGGTATGTGGAGGAAGGAGAAAGAAGAATAAAGAAAAAGAGCCATTACTCCATGCAGTGTGTCTATGTGTGAGAGCGTTAAAGAAAAGATGGACAAGTGGATGTACATAGAGACAGACATCAAGGTCATGGAGGCTGGTTTCATGGATGATTAAACACTGAAATGTCACTTTAGGTCATGTGAACGGAGATGGAATATTCATATGACTAGGTGAGAAACATCCAAAAGAAACACACAACTAATGTTGACTTTGAAAAAAGGACAAGAAAAAATGGCATACACACATTGTTATACAAATAAAGAAATGCGCTCTTAAAGTCAACTTTAGTTTGTTTTTGGATAGCACTGCACCCTATTCCTGAAGAGACAAATTATTCAGCCAAAAAAGACCAAAAAAAAAGGAAAACATACTCTAGAAATCAAGAAGGATGTGCTTAGCATTTTTCCAAAATATACCTCCATAGATAGCAAAACAATATGCTATATAAAGAAAAAGAAAGACTAAATTCCAGCCATCAAAATGTGGCACAGTTGTCAAATATAATGTTGTTTTTTTATGTTGTGTACTGTCTCTTATTGTCTAGAAATGCTAATAGTGTCAAGACAAGACCCACTATAAGTGCATCTTTATCCAATCACCTTTTAAAATCCTTACTGTCGTGTCATAAACCAATATTCAGTCAAGATATTTACCAGGATTGACAACTGTGCCCCGCAATTGGACTGCAAAAAAAAGCCAGTGCACTGTTTGCAAATTTATATCAAAAGACTGAAACAGCTGGTCTTCATCTGAATAAGTAAGCACTGTTTTTATTGTTGCTGAGAGGGACAGATAGATTGAGAGACATCTTGCTAAAGCATGCAGTGCAGGCACCAGAACAGGCAGCATGAGGGGGAACCTCTGATTAAAATTGAACCGAAAGGCAAGAGGGGCAGTCATCAAAAAAAGGGCCTGCATGGAAGAGCCCAACCAACCCATGCATTAAGTGAATTCAGAAACATTTTACCTCTGCCACTTTGAGAAACTCGGACAGCTTGGTCATCCTGGTAAGAAACCTCTTGTATATTTCCAGGGCTTCTTTACACTGGTGCTTCTTCATATCAAAATATTTCTCTTTGAAATGAAAAAGAGAGTTTAGTATAACAGCTCTTCACTGAATATTTCACACAACATTTCAAACAGACCATGAGCAAAAACTGTGCTAAACAGCAACCAGACCTTTGGCATACACTGTGGTAAACCACAACCTAAACGCAATTTTTTAATGGAAGTCAAAGAAACAACACTTTTTCCAAGTAATTTCTATTTCTACCATTTCTATTAATCTGTTCAACATGGAAATAACACAATATAAAGATCAGCTGATGTTGTTAAATCATTGGGAAAAAAACAATTAAAAATGACAGTGTCAGCAACGGTTTTCTAGAAACAATGCAAACCACAAACAATTTACTGTATTACCTAGAAGGTTAATGACACCCTCATTGTAAGCAGCAAAGATGCGGATAGAGTCCTTGAAGAGCAGCATGAAGGCACCATTGATCACACCATTGGTCAGTTCATTAGAGCTGGCCTAGAGGGAAATTCACAGTAATATACACAATTACTCTTTAAAAGTGGTTCTTGCAGGATTCCCAAATTTGAAGAGGTTGTTCGTTACAGCTATTTTCTGTCTTACAACCAATACCAACAATATATTAACAAGGTTAAAATTCAATTTCAGTATTTTTAAGGTCTTGTGGAGGGAGAAATGGCAGTTTCCACTGCACAACAACACACACAAACTCAAACTTAAATCTATTTGTCTATTTTATTGAAGAGTTAGTTAAAATCAAGCATGGATATACACTTAGAGATATATACTTGTCAAATACCAGTCAGTAGCCCTCTTCTTAATTTCCCTATTTAGACCCACTAGCTGCTCTCTTTTCTCTCTTTTTGTCTTATTAGTTTCTTAACAATTTTCCTCCATTCATTAATGATGTGTTTCTGTTGTTTTTGTTTAGCATATTAGTTTTCCATTATATATACCATTACATATAATACAATATTATCATATATCTTTATATAATGATTCTTTTTAAAGTCTCATGTTCATGCACCTTGATAGATTTTAATATCTCTAATAGTAAAAGACATTTTCAGAAAGAAGGATTCCATGTAAATGAGGTGGTGCAGGGAGAGGTTTTGTGAAAATTATATTAGGGTAATAAGAAACTCGGGGGATATGTTTAAACTCACCTGAATAATTTGCTAATTTAGTGATTGAAACAGCAGGTGCAAACACAATGTGAGCTGGAAATGCTCAACACTTGCAGTGGCTCATGGAATAATGCCCGTGATAATCAGCGTTTTAACACCTTATGGCACCGTCACATGGACATGACTATCATTAATAGAACTAGTATACTTTATGCCATACTCAAACTCAAGTTCCACGCATTTTCACTCACAGATGTGCTATTTCTTTTATTGCACATTATGTAAAAGATTTTATCTACTCCTAATTTCTATTGCCACTTAATTTGCTGCAGTTTAACAGTAAACAAACTATTGGAATACATAATTGGGTCATTATCTCTTCACTTCATCAAGTTGAGGTTTTTTTACACTTCCAAATATTTGCTCATGTCTGCAACCACCTCATTGTCCTCTGCTGTGAAGCTCTACGCTGCCTCCCTGAGTGACCTTTCCATTGTGCTTTAAGCAGCTATTTAATAGCTATGAGACAAGCAATATGATTGGCTGAGAAGTTACTAACTGAACATCACTATTAACATTCAACTTTGTGCTTTTACACAAATGTGTTCCTGTTCGTATCTGCATTACAATTTCAAGTGGCTTTAGGATATGCACCCATGTCCTTTTGAAATGTAGCAACAACTGAGTAGGTCACAATGATTGCTAAAAGAAGACAAGCAGGTGTTAGGTTAAAACATCTATTTTGGCAAGAAGCTGTTTTCTCTTTTCTGACATGATATTTACCTCAAAGTCCAAGAGGGCATCCAGCTGGTTCTGAATAATTGGGAGAGTTTTCATCAGCTTCTCTGTGCTCATGGTGCGCATTACCCCATCAATCCTAAAGAAAAGTGAAAGCTTAGAGGAGGCTGCAAAAAGCTGAAAAGGTAGCTTTCTCATTATATGCATAACCTTCATCTTCTGACTCTCATCAAAATAAACTAACTCACCCTCTCTTCATCTTAGTGAAGTCGACCGCTACCAGTCTGTAGGACATTGCCCGTTCATTAAGGTACCTGCTATATCGTCTGATGTAGGTGGACATATCATAACCTAGAGAACAAGATTTAACCACATTGTCTAAAAAGGATTTCTGGAGATATATCTGCAGCGTGGATTTATTTAAGTCTTACCTACCTTGTAATGCACCTTTATCTATGAAATTGTTCAAGTTAAAGAGTGTGCTTCTGGATGCAAGGTACTGGATGAACCTCTGTTTAAAAGGACACAAATAAAACATCTTTTGCGGTGCATTCCAAATTTGTGTGATTACATCAATAAAGAACGAAAAATTAAATCAGTCCGATTTCATCACGCTAAATATTAGATTTCAGTCGGAACAAAACAGAGGCTTCACCATTTACGCATAGGAGTAATGCAGTTTCCCAGAAACTATGTTCTTCTTAAAACACATATACATGTTTTTAAAAAATGACCTTGAAAACATTACAGCACAGTTACAAAAGAAAAAGAAAACTATAAATGCAATGCACCAAGTTAGTTGACAGCTTACCTCATTGCCGTACATCATGAGATGGTGAGTGGTGATAAGGGTCTTGAACACCACAACCCAGCTCTGATTGGCCGTCCTTTCAATCAGCGTGTCAGCCAAATGAGGTATACTCACACTCAGCTCATTGGTGCAGTGCATCAGATCTGGGCATTGCACAGAAACAGGGATACAAATGATAAAGGTATTCTTGTGGAGGTGCAGATATATATTTCACTGCATTTTTTGAATGGCACTTCAAATTTGTAAGACTGGCAGGCTCCTTCCCTTAAACCCCTCAGGCATACCTCTGTTCTGAACTTGTTAAATGACAGCTTAATTGATTACCTGGTCCCTTAATCAACTATGTTCAGATGTTCTTTGTGAACAGAAGGAAAACTCTTTTACCTCAACTGGCACATAATGGTAGGAATACATTAATGTTTAGGATTTCGTTTACTCTGGAACTATATCTGAAATACATTACAAGTTCTGTTCCTTCACAGTACTGGAGAATGATAATATTCTAAGATTATTTATTTATGGTACAGCCACGAACAGTACAGCTCTTGAGACCATAGTAACTGAAGAGGGGAAAGAGGGGCACAACGTTCCAGCATCCTGGAGCAAGCTGAAATGAAATGCCCTTACTTCAAGGGCATAATGTATTTTCCCCCAGGTGTGAGGGGAGGGAGTCCAGAACCTGCAGATGTACTACCCAAGTATAAAGTACAAGTGCGATTTTTAGGGAACAGCACCAGGATGGAACCCTAATTGAAACCTCTGGTTGTTTTTAATGGTACCTACTGAGTCACATGCTGGCCAATTTTAGTTAAGGTTGGACTAAAACAAGAAAGGCAGACTCTTCCAACACTGTTGTTTTTGAGCACTCTTTAATAAGAACTTGATGGAGACTGGAAAGTGATCAGTCGCTGCATCCTCTGGGTGATGGTGTAGTAAATAGTATGCAGTATGGAGAAACTGTTCTGGTCATTTCCACATCAAAACTGTAATTAGACCCACTACTGTAACTGTAATTAGGCCCACAGTAAAACATGCAGTATATAACCACCACAAACCCAAGCACCTCTGCATTGACAGTCCTGTTCCTAATTATGACTCAGAGGGCACTAAAAGCAATGGCCGATATAAATGACATCCAAACAAGAGCAACAAGACAGTGTTCAACAACCATTTGTTCACTGCTTTTGTGCATGCGCTTAAACTGAGTGTTTACACAGCAAACCTCACATCAGCATACAGTGCAGCACAACAGTCCACAATGATTAATACCTTTTTATATAAGGAAACAAAGGAACAGCTATGTCAGTGAGATGCATATGTATAAATTTGTGTGGTTTTCATGCTGCTTTGTAATAGTGCATGCTTTAACATCACCCCATATGCCCTTGATGCTGCATGTCATATCCTATAGATCAGGTAGCTCTGAGGTTATCAACTCCTGCGTAGGCTGCTCACTACCTGAGACACTATATGAGGTCTATATGTTTCAGAATTAGACACCCTAATTCGAGCGTGTGTGCGTGAAAAAATGAAACACAATGTATGTCAGGACACTGCTCATGCCTATAGCTCTGCCCATTACAGTGAGGCCCCACACTCAGCTGTGGCGGCATACTGGCGGTTAGGGTGGCATTAAGACGCTCTTATCATGTTTGAAATGAATTGAAAGTGCTGTTAATACTCCACGGGCTTCGATCTGGGCTACTACCCTGACCTTCAATATAATGAATGATTATCGCTGTCCGGTGATGAACGTGAATGGGCTGTAAACACAGAGAGAAAAACACACACGAACAAACACGAATCGCAGCGGGATCGAGGGCCAAAACCCACTCGCCCTGAGCCCCTGTAACAAAGCGCTAATGCTCCACCATTGGCTTGGCATTT
Organism: Pygocentrus nattereri; assembly: GCF_015220715.1. Lineage (NCBI taxonomy): Eukaryota > Metazoa > Chordata > Actinopteri > Characiformes > Serrasalmidae > Pygocentrus > Pygocentrus nattereri. Next base: position 18,627,458 of record NC_051226.1, read on the forward strand.
CGGAGGGCCGTCTACTTAACCTACAGTCGAGGTGCTTCTTCTTGGGGGCGCTGACTTCGTGCGTCGTGGCCTTGCACACGGCTTTGCTGATGGCCGATCCGGTCATGCTGTGCTGAGCCGCGGCGATCCGGTCCGTGATGGACTGTCCCGACATAGCTAATAATGCCTCACGATAAAAAAAAATCGTCTCTGAGCAAAACGAAAAAAAGCACTCGGTGCAGGGATGGAGGGAGGGGGGGGAAAGCCCGCTCACGTCGCTTGTCTGTGTGCGGAGAACGGCAGCCTATCCTGACAGAAACCCGAACTGAGAGGAGGCACTGACATTCAGAATCAACCGGGCTACCGGCGACGAGACGATCAAGGGCGAACGACTGCGCTGATGTGGCTATCGTTAAAGCCCGCTGTCAAGAATACAGCAGTGTCCAGAGCGCGTTAGCCTACTGAAGCGGACCGACCCTCCGTAACGTTACGAGCTATAGCACATCACTACGGGCACTGCTGCTACCCTCCCGTGTCGCCGGTTAACCATGTAACTGCTGCTCGAATAAGGCTAGCTGAATGATTTCGACTTCCAAAAAACATAAAAGACGAAACCAGCCCTGAATGAACGTGCGGGGTTGAATACTGTCAAACCCGCGAAGCAGCAGCAGCAGAAAAATAACGGCCGAATTCACATCCCCACTAGCAGAACACAAGTCTGACGAGGCTAGCAGCTACTACTCGGCATCTTTTCACATTCCTTCAGCTCTCCTTCATGGAGCGAATTCGTAGAGATACTTAAAACACGAAAAAGGGCTGTGCGTTTATCCGAATGGCGGCTCCACAGTGACACTGGTCCTAACCGTGCCAATTCAACATCTCGTCGCTGACATTTTTTGTACACAGAGGAATTTCTCCCAGTTTCTGCCTCACAGTTACGGAGCCGGACACTGCGCGCAAAATGGCAGTTATGGAAATCAGGTGACTCGAGGAGGTCGCAGATTGGTTCTTGTACGAGTAAAGGGGGCGGGGCCTTACGGTGGCATCAAACGGTCCAGATCTCTTATGCTTCTTCTTATAAGAAACTGAAGATGGCCGTGTCGAAATACTTTATTGATAAATCTGCCAAACAATACCGTTTTCTCTGAGGCCTCCCCCATAGGCATTTGAGGAGATCAGTCACCGAGTAACATATATGACAGTGTAGTCCACCTCAATATATACATAAATACCGTCTCAACGGTGTAAGAAGAGGAAACAACAGCAAACCTAAATGAACATGTCGTATTACATTCTTACATGGTAACCCCATTAGAAACCACTTACACTGGAACAGCCATTTCTAAAAAGCTACAGAGAGGGCAGAAAAGCCCCTCTGTGTAAATGCAAATGTACTGTGTGATTGTTCATAGCTATTGAGCCATGGCGTGATCCAGACAAATCAGGTGGACAGAGACATGGGCTATGACTTTTGAAGATCGTCACACACACATTGAAACTGCTCTGAATTTCTCTACCACCTGCTCCCATCGATCACCCACCAACCCAGACAGGGACGAGCAGGACACAACCTTGTAAGACTCAGATGTAAAACAGGTTTTTTATGTGGCTAAACATGTTCAAGTGAAACATGCCTTTGGTCTTCACATCTTCCTGATTTTTTTTCCAAGATTCGACCTGAGGGCTGTTTGTACCTTAACTTTCCTGTAAATATTTTAATCATGAGTATTTTTAATCACTGTGTATATGCTGCAGAATTGACACCTATATTATTTTGGTCATTGTCTTGGTGGCTATAAAATAAAGCATGTAAAGAGCTCAGAGTGAGAGCTAAACAGCCTGCAGGACAGCCTCCCTGACAGTACATCATAGTTTCTAACTTTTGCAAGTGTTACAATTAAGCCTCCTAAGAGAATGGAAGAGGTCCACATTCCTTATGATACATTCAAAACAGACAATGTTTTGTAAGTATTCATGCACAAATTGATCAGAAATGTACTATAAATATTTTGTATAGTTATGTTCTTTATCATATATAAAATTATGTAATTTTTACACAATTTATTGTGCTGAAATTTCCTCTACTTACATTGTGATATAAAATACATTTTCCATATTTGACACAATCTCTTTTATTAGTAATATTTATTTTGATACATACAGTTTCATTTATAATCTTGTCTGGTTCAAACAACATGGAGTTACATGAAATTGCTTTTCCATTCAGTGACTGTTAAAACTAGTTTTGTCATGTTAAAATTAACCCCACTTATGCACTCACTCTTTTGCTTTTGGCTGAATTGTTCATAAATGGTAGGTACTAGAAACAAAGTTTACATTTGGAATTATAGCAGAGATGTGTATAAAATGTACTAAAGGTCCCATTTGTCTTGTACTTGATCTTTTTTCTTGAAATTGTCATGTTGTGGCTTTATGCATCAAAAAAAGTCATCATTAATTGTTATATGACTATTTCCAACCTCTCATCACTTAGAATTAAACACAACATTTTTATTTCTGTGCTTTTAAGACTAAATATGTAAATAAGCTTTATTCAGATTTTCTGTCCTGTTTTGCACCTTATTTGGAAGATAGTCTGGGCTGAAACACTCCTTATAACTTCAGCATGACCAGGTGGAGCTAAACTGCTGTAGGCAGAATAGACTGATATATGTGAATGGGATGCTTTCACAGAAATAGGGAATTCTAAATGTGCTATTGCTGCAGCTTAGTGTTCTTATATAGACTGGGTGAACTTTTTTGAAACTTAAAAAAAAGTTAGGAAAATTTGTTTTTCCAAGATATAGGCCCTAAAATGTTGTGCCATGCTCTCCTTTACTCATGTGATTGATATATCTGCAACAAATCTGATAGTACAGCATAATAATCATTTGCTGTTCCTGTGGAGCAAATAATCTCACATACTGGTTTCATATTTACTCAAGAAGCAGTTGGTCCAACAAATGTAGTGTTTTGCTACTTATAAAATACATGAGAAACGTGAAAGTGCACAGATATTTCATTACTTTCTTCAACAGTGTTCTTTTGGGTCTGGGAAAATGTTGGTATTGTCTGTACACATTGCTGTGCATCACCTCCACTGCAAGTCTGTAATATCTGCTATGAACATCATCAAGGCCTGTTCTTATTTCTCCTCTTAATGTTTTGTTTCTTGTTCTTCACTGCATGTTGTTGTTGGGAAAAGGCATCAACCTTCACAAAATGATGCCCAACATGTCTTTCTCCAACTCTCTCTCTCTCCCTCTCTCTCTCTCTGACATCTGTTCCTCCTCAGCACAGATCTCAGTATTTGGAGCATGTGGAGCATCTGGCCCGGTCACGATCTTTGGTGTTATTGTTATAGCTGGGCAGGGTCACTGTGTCTGGATCAGAGTCGCTGACAGTGTTCTCCTCATGGGTCAGTATGTGCTGCACCAGGCATCTGGCTGCTGCTTCAATATTTGTGTTCTCCTATGACAGAGGTGAAGAACCCATAAGAACAGGTGAAAAACAGATTTTACACAGCAACCTTCACATTAGCGTGGTTTGTATAGTGAGATGTAAGGGAATAATGTATTAGCTATGTCTGTGAGATGTACATGTATTTCTGTGGTTATAATGCTGCTCTATAATCGTAATCCACTTAATACTCAAGGCCTTGCTGATCACATGAAATATGAATGACAATTCTCACACTGCATGCATACCAATGTCCTTCAGCCACGGTTGTCGATGCCCTTCTCATAACATGTGATGTGCATGTGGAAAGACATTCAAATTATCTTTAGGCTATGTGATAATAACTGCACTAATTCATGAAAACATTGCTTGGTAACTAGCAAAGATACTTTCTCTAGATTGACAAAGCACTTCTTGTAAGTCGCTCTGGATAAGAGCGTCTGCTAAATGCTGTAAATGTAAATGTAAAAACCATGTGACTACAGTTACCTTATACAGAAACTCTACCTTAGCGAACTTTTGGTTTGAAGTTAGAATAATACATTTATGTTGTGTATTGGCTGTAGCTGCACCTAAAGCAGCCCTCTTATGCAAGGCCACTTTAGACCTAAAATTAATGTGCTCAGCTTTATAACTTGGTGCACACAGTGCACTGAAAAAGAGCTGCAATGAATTTGCTTGATTCAAATGTGTGCATCATTTCCACAAGAACTAAATCTACATCAACCCAGATTTCAATTAATTTATGCACTTAAGCATTACTTAGGAAGACTTGTATTGCAGTTTAGTATTACTAAAACTGAATAATGACACACTCAATTACATTTCAAGCAGAATAAACATATTTTGTACTCCTTACATTTTCATTTCGACTTCAAATCTCTTTACATCATCTTTTTATACCCCTTCATATTTATTCATAGTTCATAGTACTTTATACCCCTTCATATTTATAACCTGTACATTCTTGTTTATAACCTGTATAACCCCCTTCATGTCTATACCCCCTCATATTTTTAACCTGTACATACTATACTTACTGTACATTGTAACATACATATTTATATTTCTGGTAAGCACTTCTGGATGGATGCAAACTGCATTTCGTTGCTTTGTACCGGCGACATACGCAATGACAATAAAGTTGAATTTTATTCTATTCTATTCTATTTATTCTATTTTTTTTTGTTTCTACCGTCAGTCAAGTTCCAGCATCCATATCTATAACTATAAAATTAAACTGCCAATAATTAGACTAATTCATGTTTGTGCAAGGACCAGTACCACCTTATAGTCAGCTATTGAAAACTATTGAAGAATTTCACTGATTTTTCAAAGTCTCTATGCAAAACTTATTCAGTCGGGTTTGTTTTGAATTTCTAGAGAGAGTCAGAACTGTTTGCAATGATGCTGATAGGAACCAGCTGTCCAGAACATTTATCACCTCTAATAGCTCCCTCACATAAAGTTGCTACATAAAGTGCTTATGAATATGTTGCATGTTGCCGGAGACTGTTTTATGATTACAATTGTTCATCAGTTCCTGGATGAGACATACATGCAGTGTGTTGTAAGGCAAAATATTTAAAATTAAAGAATGAATGAAAAGCAATGCATTTAAAACTCAGAAGGTATATGTATGTTCACTGGCCATTTTAGAGCGCTTAATTTGCACTCTAGAAATCGTGACCCCTGGTCCACATCATCATCACTGTAAAGAAATCTGAGCCGGTAAGTTTACAATAAACTATTTCACATCAAACCACTCGAAATTACCTTGTTTACATCTCAATGATTGAATTATGCAGAAATTTTGAAAAATGTGGAATTCCCCTTTAAGAGGCAGTTACATAGTTTATGATCAGTTTGCGTCCTCTTAAAACTTACTTTAAAAGAAAGCTTGTCCTGATTCCTGGTTTTTCTAATAACCCCTCAAAATCCCAGGTTTATTACTTATTAAGGCTTATTATTCAGTGACTACATGGGCTTGAATGCTAACTGGCTGAGCTGTTCCTAATTATAGAAGTTTGTAATAAAACTTTGGCCCACCGACAGGCCCTGGCCATTTAAGGGGTTAACGCAACAGCAAAATTCTGATCAAATGTCGATACGTTTTGACTTTCATTCAAGCATATTTGCCAAAGATTTCAACACAATACTCATGTTTCGAGTTAATTAGTTTCTTTGTATGTTTTCCATCCTGTTTATGTAAATTGATGGACACATTCAAATCAAGTAAATTCCATGCATCGCTTTTCTCTGCGTATCCAACTGAGAGTATGATTTTATTTTGGAAGTTTTCCCCCAACTTCAGTTCATTATTTTAAAACATGGTTTACAAATCATAGTCAAATCCCCACTCATATTTTTAAAAGCAGCAAATTTCAGACCTCACACAGTAAGGTGTTAATAGTTATGCTCTGTGACCTTTCACGCCATGTTCATACAGTCCCCATCTCACACACTGCTGTGTCTTTCATTAGAGTGGTGCTGTGAGTTGAAACATGTGAGCCACCCTGAGCCCCTCTCACACACACACACACACACACACACACATCAAACACTGACCTCCGAATCATCCCCATCTCTGTGTGTATAGGCAGAAACAGTCATTTAGACTAGTCATTTGAAGCTGAATTGTTTATCCAATTGTGGATGAGACATTTTACAAGGAGATGCAATAGAATTCCTTCAGTCAATTCAGCATGGGTCAAAACATCAGTGGACAGCACAAGTTAGACCAGTTCTCTCTCGCTATTACTTTAACCTCTTAAACTCTTGGCTTACTATTCAGTTATGAGTCTTAAAATATATTATTAAGTATTTACTATTAATGATTCAGTAGCTGCTATCGTTTGTTCATTAACTACTGTGGATTAACTAGTAACTACTGTAAATTATGCAGTAATAACTGAATTATCAGAAACCTACTATAGATTATTCAGTAACTACTGTGAACTTTTCAGTAAGTATAATCTATTATTTATTAAGCAACATAACTAATAATTCAGTAAATACCACTAATTCTGCCTCTTTTCCACTAAAGATGGCATCGACACAGTCAGACATACATGGCTTAAATTTCAAGCCAAAAAGGAATTTTTCAGCTTTAGCTCTCTTAAACACACTAATTGGTGTTTACTAACCTTGGCCGAGGTTTCAAACCATCCCACGAATCCGTTTTCTTTGCAAAATGTGTCCAGTTTGGGAATCTGAGGACACACACCCTCCCGTAACTGGTCAGATTTATTGGCCAGCAGAACCACTGGGACAGGTTTGCTGTTGCTGAGAGTAACCTTTGAGTCCAGGTCATCTTTCCACTTCAGCACTGCATCAAATGTAGAGGCTCTGGTCACATCGAACACTATAAGTGCCCCCACAGCCTCTCGGTAGTACACCCGTGTCATATTCCCATAACGCTCCTGCCCTGCACACATGGGGAATGGAGCAGGATGATCACAACTCAGAGTTTACTACATTCGATTTGAATTGATCATGAATGCGATTATGAAATGTCATCTATTTATAGTGCAGGGTGGGTTAGGAGGGAGACAGAGAGTAAGAGAGAGAGTAAGACACAAAGAGAGAGAGAGAGAGAGAGAGAGAGAGAGAGAGAGAGAGGGAGAGAGAGACGGAGAGAGAGAGAGAGAGAGAGAGAGAGAGAGAGAGAGAGAGAGAGAGAGAGAGAAGGAGAGAGAGAGAGAGAGAGAGAGAGAGAGAGAGTGAGAGAGAGAGAGAGAGAGAGGGAGAGAGAGAGAGAGAGAGACTGGCACTATCCCAACTCTCATGTGACTCTAACACGAGAATGAGAGCAGCAGTGGTTGTACACGTAGAGACATGTATTCTTTAACACTGCCTAGAATTAAACACCAAACTCCAGAAGTAATGAGTCAGGCAATGAGACACGGTGTGTAGAAGTTTTCATCCATCAACAAGGTTTGTAGGGATTAGCAGTCACATGAATGTAAACACTGATGAATGTTTATAATTATATTTAATGCTTACTATTTTGCTTGACCATCTCAAAGCACCGTTAAATGGAGTTACTAGATCCCAAGTAAAATGCCAGCCATGGGAACAACTTTACATGTGTCCTATTTCAGAAGAAATGGAAGGTGGGAAAGGATTAACATACCAGCAATGTCCCATAACTGCAGGCGGATGACCGTCTGGCTGTCCCAGTTCAAGACTTTGAGCGCGAAGTCGACGCCTATAGTAGCGCGGTAATGCTGAGAGAAGATCTGATGAACATAGCGCTTGATGATGGACGTTTTCCCGACTCCGAGGTCTCCAATCACAAGGACTTTGAACAAATGTTCTTGCTGCATGACTGATATCTACAGGCACGCCAGAAGGACCGTTACATAGAGTTTTATACGTATTATAGCAAACAGCACTTCACCGTTGAGATCCCACAGTTTGTGCTACTGTATGTTTCATAAAACTGGACATTCTGCCAGACAAAATACTCTTCACTTGCACACGATTCAGGCAGCTCTCCGAGTCACACGACAGTACCTGCACATGCCTCACCGTTCAAATGGGATCTGCGATCGATTACACAATGAATAGGAATGCGAAAAAACACGAGAAAACTTCATAACCGTTAATATTGTGAGGTGTCGTTCTGCCAAAAGTAAACGAATGTGTTCTGCTAGTCAACGAGCACTAAAAAGTGTTAGAAAACACACGAACTTACTTCCCAGTCCTGAGCACACAAACCACCCGTATTCAGACAGTGCCCGCCTTCTGCGCTGCGATTGGCCAATACTTCTCTACAATCTACGCTGCGATTGGCTATTACGTAGTCGCTGCACACCAGCCGCCAATCCTAGTGCAGGAGGCGGGACTTAAAGGATACGGGTGGGAAAAATAACGCCTCACTGTCAACCACGGAGGGCGGAGCATTTTCACTCTCATTGTCCTGTGCTAGTCCTGCTAAGCCAGTGAAAATGCGTTATCAGTGTGGAAAAACCTTTGATTGTATACAGACAGAGCATTTCGGCAGTGCATATGACTTAAACAGCTGATTTCCAGAAGAAGTGCCCTCATAAAACCTTGCCATAGTAACATTTTTACAGGATGCTGCAGGACACACCATGTCACTGATGCAAAGCACCAGCATGTAGAACCCAAAAGTCATAGAAAGCTTGCAGGTTTTGCACGTCGACCACGCTCAATAGACTCAGGCAATCCAGCTAACACAATGCTGTCTTCACTCTCGTTAGTGTGCCAGTAGCTCTCCCTCCGATGTTGAACTTGAGTGAATGAGTGCATGAGTTACAATGCGGGTCCACCAGGTGCTTCAAACAATGAATATACTACAGGATACTACATGAGAAATAGGAGAAAATACTCCACCTTGGCCCCCTGGCCTCATAAAAATGTGCATTTCCATTAAACAGCCAATTTAAATAGCCACACCTCTTTGAAATAAAAGAGTTTGATGTAATATGTTAAAGATTTAATGCATACTATTAACTCTGCAGTCCATATGTATGTACATGTATGTTTTGAATTAACTGTTTCATATATATATATATATATATATATATATATATATATATATATATATATATATAAACTGTTGTACACACATAAAAACATATATGTGTATATATATATATATATATATATATATATATATATATATATATATATATATATAATTTTTTTTGTACTGAAACACAAAACAGTGTCCCTAATTGCAGAAAATATGTGTTTATATGTGGAAATATGAAATGATATGTAGTGACAAATCTTATTGCTCATTTTCATTTAGCATACTGTTTTTATGTAGAAGCCATAGTTCTATACAATACAAGTAGGAAGCTTTTTGAGATTCAGCCTTTGCGTTTTAATGGTGACAGCATTTTTTATCAGATAAAAATCTTTAAAAATATTGAAAAATATACAAATACAAAAAAGGAGTATTAGTATTTAAAAAAGAAAACATTTGGTGTTAGTAGTAAAAAGTATTATTTTCACAAGGTGAAATGTAGGGGTTAGGGTTTGGTACAGTCACCTCCCAATAGAAAGTACCACAGCTTATTACTATGTCAAACAGGGCAAAATATATTGGTCTTAAAGGTAATGTAATAAAAAGACCCTGCAGAACTGTAAAGATGAAGAAAGATTAGAAAATGATCATATTAAATAGGATTATGACTGATTTGGTATATGCTCGCTACGGCAGCACATATACTAAAATTGGATCGATACAGAGAAGATTAGCATGGCCCTGCGAAAGGATGACACGCAAATCCGTGAAGCGCTCCATATTTTTTGGGGGGGAGGGGGTCGTGGACTGGAGGTTAGGTATCTGGCGCTGTGACCGGAAGGTTGCCGGTTCGATCCCCAGGGCTGACAGTCCATGACTGAGGTGTCCTTGAGTAAGACACCTAACCCCCAACTGCTCCCCAGGCGCCATGGATAGGGCTGCCCACTGCTCCGGGCAAGTGTGCTCACTGCCCCCTAGTGTGTGTGTTCACTAGTGTGTATGTGGTGTTTCACTTCATGGATGGGTTAAATGCGGAGGTGGAATTTCCCCGGTTGTGGGATCAAAACAGTATCACTTATCACTTAAAACCAAATAAATGGTAAAAGTGGACTAAAGGAATAAAATGAATGGGAAAAGCAAAATACAAAAATATTGTCCCATTAATTTGGTCCCCTTAGCAGTGAATAAACCCCACATTCTTTTTTTTTTTGCAGGTATCTACAGATGGGTGACAAATGAAAGGAAGCTCCCCATCAGAACAGACATGTTTAATCAAAGGTTGTATAAAGGTAATCAGTCAAAGTAACTTTGATTTGCAGTGACTGTTCCCTTTACAAATGAACCCAAATCAAGCAACCAAAATGTTCCATAGCATAACAGAGCCACTTGGGGCCCCTGTATAGGGTTCCTCACTGTTTTCAGTCACCTGAGGAAAATACTTTTCCGTTTTCCTTACATATTGCACTAATGCACAAACATTACAAATTCACTAGAATTTCCAAAGCTATGGATGTCTTTCCCATAGAACTAAATGCAGATGCCGTTCAGTCACTGTTCCTACTAAAATCAGTAGTCAATTGAGCAGTCTTTGTGATTGAAGCTCCTGCCATCTGCACCCCAATTATGAACCCTCTTTTAAAGTCACTTAGATATTTTCCCCTTGCTTTCTTGAGCCACAACTGGGATGAACTGGGCCTGCTCAGCCTTTACATACATGCCACAAGCCTAGCAGGATATACCTATGTGTGTGTGTGTGTATGTATATGTGTATATATATATTTCACATACATTTATACACACACACACACACACACACACACACACACACACACACACATATATATATATATATATATATATATATATATATATATATATATATAATTATCATCGTTATGCTGTATACAATAAACAGATTTGCAAACAAATCTAGCCTTATTTCTAGCTTACTGCTTAACATTCCCTCTTTCATGGCCTGCGTTGGCGGTAATGCATTTAAAAGGTCTACACACTCGGCCTAAATAACCCTGTATCGATTAGACCATCTGAACAAAGCCTCGAGCACCCCTTTCTGACAGAGTGAAGTTGGTGGTCGACCGTTGTAGTAGCTCTCAGAGCGCCTCCCATCGCCTCCCGGCGGTTAATATGAGGGCAGTGGGCAGATGTAGGAGAAACAACGACACCGAGCCAACGCTGTTCTGCGCCATCACTGTGGGTATTACGGTAATGGTACTGATGAGGGATGAGTCAGGCTATATGATGCTGATGATCCTGCCATTTCATCAGCACATTTTTACAAACATCTTTTCATCCTTTATCATGAGATTGGCAGCAAGATTCTGCAAGCCGTTTGGGGGGTTTCTTAAGGTGATCGTTGCTAATGCAAACGGCCTGCACGGTTGTTCTTGGTAGTTGGTTGCGCCCTTAAAGCGGAAACTAGTTGCATATTATTTCCTAACAAACGTGCTCGGGGTGGGTGGCCTTGGATGCTTTGCCTGGGAACGCCACTGACTGCACTGCTGATTTTCCAGCTCAGAAGACAATGAGGACCATGGGTTTTGCCATCGCAAAACACTGAGCGGCTTAACTGAGGTACCCGCAGTCCACTGTTACTCCGTCGTGTGTGGTCATAGAGAGCTTTAGCTAGATGTGTGTAGCCTAGTCGAAGCTGAGGTCGGCGTCTTAATCGCCAGCTTCTTTTCGAATTTTCCGTTCCACCTTAAATGGCGCGGCAAACACGCTTTGCTGTCTGAGGCACCACGAGGTAACTGCTGCACCATTTAAGGTGGAACGGAAAATTAGAACGAAAAGCCAACTTCATGCTCGTCCTAGCCTAGTGTCTGGCCCACACACACACACACAGGCCTGCTTTACGGCTTTTGCTTCATACTGCGATTTTAATGCTATGAGACAGTTTATAATCGCATTGAATATATAAATGCAATGAATTTCAGGCAGGAGACATCGGACAGTATGGTCATGCTCAGTTATGTTGACGTTCGAACCAAAAAGGCTCGTGTAGATGTGCTAGCAGCTCTGACATCTTGAACCTGTAATGTCGAACAACCTTATTAGATTGTAATCTGAAATAGACATGATACGATGGCTTGGTTGCTCCCAAAATGCCTTGCAGTGCATTAAAACTACTTTAAGACCTTCGTTAACCGCAGGGCTTTATTTACTTGCTGAAGCTCCAGAGATATTGTTTATGTGGCAGAATAATGGACATTTTGCAATGCAAGCCATTTTAAATGAAGATGTGAAAACACTAACATTTTCCATTTGCTTTTAAGGTCAATATTCCAAACATCTCTCTGACACTACTTGCCTTAATGCAATTATCAGTAGCTGTGTTTGTATAATTAATGTTACATGTGTATATAGCATATTTAACAGTTATTATTTACTATAAAACAAAACATGGCAAATACTGGGTCTCAACCTGATAAAACTAGAATGATTGACGCATACATTTTTGTTTTGTTTTTTGGATATACAAACATTGATGCCTAATTGAGTAATTGAGTGATTTAATTGATTTTAAATTGATTTTGTGTCACATTCAGTGACCAGGTTCTTATTACAACAACATTTCTGAAGATACACATTTTAAAATAATCTATGTACTGTTGTTGGTCTAAATATATTAAAGGTAATTTTTAAAGTATGTATATTACAGATCATAATGTTTTGCAGTTTCATCTCATTCTCACAACACTGGTTCTTCTCTTATCTTGTGTCACATAAAATTTAGTTGTTTTAGTTCACTTCCTTCAGCAAGTAAAAGTAAAGCAAAATACAAACTTTTTCTAAGTAAAAAATCTTATAAAATAAAATAAAATAAAAAAAGCATCAGTAATGATAAACATGTGGACACATTGCAGTGATGAGAATTAGGGTGAAAATGCATGAAATAATTAAATTATATGACTATTGTTCCTAGCTTAATGACCCAAAAGTTGAATGCTTCATATTCTTCTCTTCTTCCGCTACAGATTTCATGAGATATGGAAGCTATATGGCTATACCAGTTTCGATTGATCGTCATTGGCGACTCGACAGTGGGGAAGTCCTGTCTGATCAGACGTTTCACAGAGGGCCGTTTTGCACAGGTGTCTGACCCCACAGTTGGAGTGGACTTTTTTTCACGTCTGGTAGAGATAGAGCCAGGCAAACGCATCAAACTGCAGATCTGGGACACGGCTGGACAAGAGAGGTTCAGGTACGACTGATGATATCCACTGACATTTTACATGCACCCAAGTAGACCTTTCTGTGGCTGTCCTACGATTAAAGTAAAGTTCAGTCTGGCCTCCAGGCTCTGCTGTTATAACTCATAAACTCAGACAGAAATAATGCTTGTGGAAAGCCAGTCGTACTCTCCCTGTCGTCTTGTAAACTGTTCATCTTATTTTTAGGCTACACCTGCATGTCATCTGCTTGGTTCCTCTTTTCTGTGTTCTAATTTAATACTGTTTCACTCACAATCAGCAGCCTTTGTTTGAAATGGATTCTGCTGTCTTTTGAACCCCTTCATTGTGCATCATTTTCACTCAGTAGACATAAATCTCTGACCTCACAACTAAGAATGCATGGTGATATCAGACATTGGTATTAGAAAAAAAAATGCTTTAAAATAATATCATCTTTGGACAGATGTATAGATTGGACCAGTATTTAAAACTGATATATAAAGATGTGTTTGCTGTATTGCGGAAGTTCAGAACCTGTACACAATGTTGGGCTGCTGCTTTAAAATGTACACATTTTATTTATTTTTCTGCATTTGTAACCTTAAAGAAATAACCTTTATATGTCGCTGTGATTCTAATCCAGGTAGAGAGTCCCAGTATGTACATTTTATAAATATTTATGTAACAGCATTGGCAGACACGCAAAGTATATTTACATATATATTTTTGAATTATATGTAAATGTTTAAATATTTAATTTAGACATTGCATATATTTCAGTGAACTGACATACCCTCTGGTGCAAAAGTTCCTTCTGGTCAAACTACACAATTCATTTTCTAAGCAAAAATAAGTTAACACATCCTCCACACCAGAGTTTCTCAACCTCTGGGCCATGGACCACAAGTGGGCTGTGAAGCACCCTCTAGCAGTCCACAAGCCTGTACTTGGGGGCCTGTTTTCCACTACAGGGCTGACCTGTTCTGAGCTCGGAGAGTAACTGTTCTAGCAGCAATTCCACATGGACACGATTTGACGCACAATGATTTCAGACTGTGCTCAGTGCAGTTTACTCAACACAGTTAGCTAACCGAGCTCCGCGCAGCAGGACGATATGGTGGGACGCAATGGCGTAGCTATTTACTGATTGTTTCTACGTTCATGGCAGTATTGTGCCACCGTATCTTGCTGAAATCTCAAAATGAGATCAACTAAGTTTAGTTCACTTACAAGATCATCAAATAAACTAAAGCAGCGCGCCATCAATAAATGTCAAACCATCAATCTAGCAACAGTTGATAAATACTAAACAGTGGTGCTAACTAAGAGAGAGGAGCTGGTCAGCATTGAATCTGAGAAACCAAAATCATGCAGCTGGTATGGAGGGACAGAAAGCCCAAATTAAACTTGTTCTGTGGCTTTCCTTGGCTTATGCTAGCTGGATGCTTTAGCCCAATTATCTAGTGAGCTACAGATTCAAACCCCACAGTACATGAATAATCCTGTCTGCTCTGCTGTTACATGTGTAGAGAGTAAAAAAGTCATCTTTACTACTGAGAGAGCAAAGTCTAATGATTGGTGATGGAGTGACAGAAAGCTAACATTTAACCTGCTCAGCAGTGTTGAAGATGTAGCCACTGGTCTAATGCTAGCATAACATTAGTTAGAAGGCTAAAGGTTTTGCCCACCACATTACAGGCTATATTTAAATAACAACTATTCAGAGAATAAAGACTCATGAGTGTGTAAAATCAAATGACTGCTATTGGAGTGGAGCTGGAATCGAATGTGTTCTGTAGCATTTAGACAGTCATTGCTAAGCCACTCTTGTGTATAGTTTTCCTAAATCAAATCAAATCAAATCAAATTTATTTGTATAGCCCTTTTTACAATGGATGTTGTCACAAAGCAGCTTCACAGAATTCCAGAAAAGACAAAGTTTTAACAAGAATGTAAAAACCTCCCGGGGGCAAGCCGGGGGCAACAGTGGCAAGGAAAAACTCCCTCAGAACTAAGGAAGAAACCTTGGGAGGAACCAGGCTCACCAGGGGGGACCCATCCCCCCATACTACGAATATTAATAGCAGTAGTATTAGTAGTAGTAATAGCTAGGAGTCTATGAAAACATCAGTGTAGGGTGGGCAGCTAGTCCAGGTGGCGGTAGCTGGGGTGTGGGCAGCTGGTCTGAAGTGGGTAGCAGGAGGGCTCGACAGTCAGTCGTCCTTCAGTGTCCGGCCGGACGTGGGCGGGTATATACTCGGAAAAAAGGCAGGGAGAGGGAATTAGTTTTATGCTGTCTGTTTATACGTAAAACAGGGGATGTAAACATTTCCAGAGTGTGGCTAATGACTCCGGCAGATCTGACTATGACAGCTTAACTAAAAGGAGAGAACCAGAAGGAGACACAGACACGAGAGCACTCTGAAACAGTTTGGCATCCCTCCACCGTCCACAAACCTGAGTGACCGCATGCGAGCAGTGGGACGACCTTGTCCTGTGCCCATGGACCCCTGGATCTGGTGCCTTTATCTAAGGGGGAACATTACCTACCAAAAGCTAAACTGAACAAGTGAGTTTTCAGCCTAGTTTTAAAGATTGAGACTGTGTCTGAGTCCCGAACATTTTCTGGAAGGTCATTCCAGAGTTTGGGGGCTTTATAAGAAAAAGCTCTTCCCCCAGCTGAAACCTTATGAATTCTAGGAACTATTAATAAGCCAGCACTCTGGGATCTGAGTAGTCGTGATGGCTCGTAATGGGAAATAAGGTCTTGCAGGTACTCAGAAGCGAGCCCATGTAGCGCTTTATACGTCAATTATAAAAATTTCCTGTTTCTGATTTCGTAGCACAACAGATAGAAATAGAAACCGTAATCCAACTCATGAGCATAGAATAGAACAGTATGTCCAATGGAACCATAAATCAGTGGATTTAATTACCTTCGTATGATTCTGAATTGTTTTTAAAAATACAATAATCACATAAATGTGAATGTGGAGGAACATACAGAAGATGAAAACAATACATCAAGCTTTTCTTTTTGTTGGGTTTTTTTCCATGTCTACAAAAAGTAGCATCGATTCTAACATTCTAAAACCGATGCCATAGAATCGTCACCTTCAGATTGATCCATCTTGATGCACTGATGCATTTTTGCACCTTGTAGTTATCCTGCTTCTTGACCTTCTCCTCCATGTGTCTATTTTAGATCTATCACCAGGGCGTACTACCGTAACTCTGTGGGAGGCCTTCTGCTGTTTGACATCACCA
The DNA here is from genome assembly GCF_015220715.1 of Pygocentrus nattereri. Classification (NCBI taxonomy): domain Eukaryota; kingdom Metazoa; phylum Chordata; class Actinopteri; order Characiformes; family Serrasalmidae; genus Pygocentrus; species Pygocentrus nattereri. The sequence goes on from NC_051226.1 coordinate 18,643,856, forward strand.
ACCGCCGCTCCTTCCAGAATGTTCACGAGTGGCTGGAGGAGGCGCGCAGCCATGTGCAGCCGCACAGCATTGTCTTCCTGCTGGTGGGCCACAAGTGTGACTTGGAGGCTCAGCGGCAGGTGAGCCAGCAGGAGGCAGAGAAGCTGGCAGCGGCATACGGCATGCACTACGTGGAGACGTCAGCACGTGACGCTATCAATGTGGAGAGGGCTTTCACCGAGCTGACCCGAGACATATTCGAGCTGGTCAAACGGGGTGACATCACCATCCAGGAAGGCTGGGAGGGCGTGAAGAGCGGCTTTGTGCCCAACGTCGTCCACTCGTCTGAGGAAGTGACCAAGAGTGACCGCCGCTGCCTCTGTTGATCGACCAACACTTGCAGGTGTATCATGTTCCTCCTCTGCAAAACCCAGTCATATCGTGTTCCCTCAGCTTGGCAATCTAACACTGCACCTTTCTTCCTTCTTGACGACTTCCTGACCACAGCAGAACATAACAGTGCCCCAAAGCATTAATCACAAAGATATATTTTAGAACATTTCTTCTAAGCTTCAGCCTCTCCTGTTTACTTCAGGTAAACCTCACTACTGATTCCTAATGCTTGACTGTGTTTAAATATCAGTTTAAAATGCAACAACAGCCCTGTGTAACAAAGCAATGAACTTTGGAACATTAAAATGGACGGGCTTTGGGTTTTTTTGGCCCTTGCATGGAAAAATGAAACCAGGACGAGAACTGCTTGAATATATAAATGCATTCCCTCCTTGACTTGCTCCCAGTCTTTTAATCCCAAGACAGAAGCAAAGTTCACAAATCCAGTTTAGTCATCAGCTGTTTCCCCTCCAGGAAAAATTACATGGATGGACATGAAAGAGGATAGCCAATCAAATCAAAGTTATCTGTGTTTTTTTTTTTTTTAAACAAATGCATTGTGTCCAGCATTTTTAGCACCTACAATACTGTGAAAGCGAGGGACCACCCTTCATATAAAAAAAAAGCAAAGTGAAAACAGAAGTGTTTCTAAAACTGGAGAAAATGGAAACAACTGGGTAAGACCTGGTAGACCACCATGACTGTCATCTTCAGATAAATAGCAATTTAAGCTTTCATCTTTAAGGGGCTTCACTCTTGCTTCAGATGTGAAAAATCTACAGGTATTTCTGTCCATCCTTCTACTGTGCGAAGATGACTCAACACTATGGATCTGAAAAGATGTGTAATTTTCAAGAAGCTGTTATTGAGACAAAAGAGAAGAAAGTTTGCAAAATTAATCAAAGAAGCTTCTGGTGATCTCAGAACAATGGACTGGCCACCCCACCAGAGTCCAGAACTACTTTACTTGGATTGTGTAAAGCAGAAAATGCAACCAACTTCTTAGAATGAACTTTGGAGATGTGGCAGAATATCCCTGCAAAGAATAGCAGCTGTAATAAAAGAACGGTGGACACACTAAATACTGAAAATTTGAGATTTAGGCTTCTGTCATCTTTAGTTAAATGTGTTTTTAGCCATTTTGACTGGAAAATAAAATAAATGAAGGGTGGCCTCTGATGTTTACACAGTACTACACAGGCTCTCATTCTGATCATTTTAGGGGAATACGGACAATTAAAAAGCTTTGGTGTGTTTTTTTAGTCAAGTACATCCTTTGTTACATTCTTAAAAACAACCAGTGAACTTTACACTTAATTAATGTGAAAGATCTTGTCACGTTATATAGCCCCATTACAGATGTCATTGCCACATACCTTTGTCCAATGTCAGCTTTTATGTAATTTAAATGATTTAGGAAACAATTTTATTGTTCTTGAATGCCTCAATTACTGATTTACTGTACTCTGACTTCTACCTATTAAAGGGAAAGTCAGTGGGAACTTTTCGAAAACACACAGCTTTGCTTGGAAACCAAACCCGGTCATCTGACATTTCTTTCACAGTTTGAAACTGCACGTGGAACATCTCGATCTATATATTTTAGCCTCTCACCCCTTAATATATTTTTAACTTCCATTATCAGCCTTGGAATGAACGCTCAGAATGAATCTTCTTTGGAGCTTTTCACTCTTTCATCTTCATCACCTGTCACTTGAGACTGGTAGCTGCTGAGATGTGTCTTTTGACTACTGACCAATACGTTATTCATTTAACAGGTTGAAATGACTATTAACTATGTATTTATTGATCTTGTAAGAAAGTCAAAATGTAATACCAATAAAATGTGACTTGAAAAATTATTAATGAAGTATCATGTACCTCTCCCATCCTTGATGTTTTAGGTATGTTTTATATTACCGATGTTGAAAATGACAGGTACTGCGAAGCCATTTAAATGTAATGATTTTATTTTAAAAAAAGAGGACATTTAAAATACAGCTCCATTTGACATGACATATTTACAGTTTACAAAATCCAGTGACAAACAAAAATACAGTATATTAAAAGGTATAGTATGTACTGTAAAAAAAAAGAACATCTAAGCAACAGTTCTATGAATTAATCCCAAAGGCGTGGAAACTGCTGACATCTACCAGCCAGTCAGGCCTTTGAGGGTTCATTTCAATTTCAGGCACTGTTCTATTGGAGAGACGAGCCTCAAAACTGAAACAAATCACTGCTTTGAAATATAATGCCATGAAGAACACACAAATGTATCTGTGAACACTTTTACATGTACAGAACATGTAAACAAAACCAATTCATCTTTCTGTACACACACTATTAAGATGGTAAAGCTATACAAAAATACATATCTAAACAAGTAATGCATAATAGCATGAATAATAATAACAATATTTGACCAACCTAAACAAAAAAGTTAAGAAAATCAATTGTTACAATATCATAGCTCAATATTTATATATATATATATATACACAATAGTAAACTACCACTCAACTACATTAAAATAATTCTACAAAATAGAATGCATAAAGATGAGGTCAATAGAAAAAAAAAGTTTCAATGGAAACCACAAGTATCTATACCATGAGATATGATACAAAGGCCATTCATAGCCAATTCATTTGGGACTTCAACTTTTGCTTTAGTCTTACTGCAGCATTTCTTCAAATGATTGTTGACCAGTTTTATAAAGCAAAATATAAAAAAAGGAGGTTCAGGAAACAGAGCATAATCACAAAACAGGGTTTCTATGCTGAAGTATTTTTAAAACTATACCACAACGTTTAAACCCCCAAAGACTAATTCAGCACAGCAAGCTGCAACTTTTCTACTGGCTTCCAGTCTACAGGGATTTAAATTAGCAGTTAAAGAGCCCATAACTTACATTATTTTTTCTCTGAAGCCTACTTATGACATTTATATACTTTTTTGTGCCAAAAACAGTCATCATTTAGTTTTAACTCTTTTGTAACTCTGTCTGTCTGCCCTATATTATGCCTCTTTCAAAAAGCTGCAACACTGCTTATAACTTCAGCAGTGTTCAGCAGGGCTAAACTGCTGGGATTAAACTATGAGAGAATAGATGGATCAGTTTTAATGACCTCACAAAAACAAAAATCAACAAAACAGGCTTGGCTTCCATATATAGACTGTATGGTCTGGGGAGAAGAATGTACAATTTGAAAACTTTAACAATGTGTATATATCTACACGTCTTTTCTTTCAAAAAAGTGAAGGAAATTGTTTTTCTATGATATGGGCCCTTTAACAAAATGCTAATTTTTAAAAGATTCCAGTATTGAATTTTGTCTATGCCTTCATATTCCAGTAGGAACACTGCTGTAGTTTAACTCTGTTTTGGTAGACACTTCATCATTTGGTTAAGAAAGGGCATTAAAACAGCAGAATTAGACAGAAATAATATACAAGCTAACACTGGACAGTTTCCCATTGCCAAACACACACACACACACACACACACACACACGCCCAGACATACTACAGTACTAATCCATCATATAGTAGAGCGCTGCATTTTTCCAATGCTGATGTGTGTTTTTGCACTGATTGAAATGTACTGAAATGCATAGCCCAGACTTATGTCTTAATATTGGATGAACTGCACACATAAGCCTAAAAGCTTTACCGCTAGAAATCTGCATGTTCTTTTTCACTGTGCCAATAAAATCTTAAGCCACATGTTTTTCATGTGGGAACTTAAAATATCCAAGTACTGATTTCTGCTTTCATCATTTAGCATTGTTCCGGAGTTGCAGTCTGTACATCAGCCACAAGAGGACACTATTATGTTGCAGTTGTGTTCACAGAGACCACAGGGTGGGATGGAAACCATTTTGGACTTTGTAGCAACTCTGAACTGAGAGGCCTTAGTCCTAACTGAAAATGTGATTATTTTGAGATTACGAAAACAACAACCGCCACATGCTCACAAATACCCTGTTTACGCAGACATTAGATTTTACAGTACTGAAGAGTACAGCACACATGACCAAGCTTTTCTGTACTTGAGGTGCACAATGCATAATGAGCATGAGCAGAGGCTAACCAATGTCAAGTAAAATTTCTGCTTTGTGTGTTTGTTTTTTGTAATTCCATCAATTCCATAGAGTGCAATCTAGTTTTGTTTAAATAAAGCTTTGGAGAAACGCCCTACAGAGTAAGAATCTGGACCTTTAGATTTGTCACACTGAATCTGCAGTCTTCACTAGGGAGCTGTAGTACTTCATAGAAGAGACAAACTGCTTTTGTCTTTATCAGGGAGAAATCCCCTCTACCTCACTCTCATCACCTCCTAAGTAGATTGGACTCTTATTCTTGGTGCTTGGGACGTATTTGCGCTGTTTACTGTTCAGGGCCTCTGTGCTGTTCCAGATGCCATATAAGAAGTAGATCAGAAAACCTGAGAGAAAAGCAAAGGAGGATAGAGGTTAGGAATTAAGGAAGAATTTGCAGTTTTAAGAGAGAATTCCAAATTTAAAAAAAAACCAAACAAACAAACAAAAAAAAAAAAAAACATTCCACATTAATTAAATCACTGAGAAGTAAACAAAGCCATTCACGGTTATGTGCTGACAGAGTCAGAATTGTTCACAGTGGCAGTGATGGAAACCAGAAATCTGAAGAGTTATTGCCCCTGAACGCTCCCTCACAGAAAGATATCACTCAAAATGTTTGCACAGATGCCATCTGATGCCAAAACACTGTTTTACAAAAATTCTCAGATACATTTTTAGGTCTTTGTAAGGCAATATTCCCCAAGGCATTGTTTTTTCAGATTTACCACAATTTTATCATTATCAACATTAAATATAAAAACTCAGAAGATATGTATAGGTTTACTGGTCATTTTCAGAGTTGAATTGTTTGTTTTATTGGACTGCACCATACTTTGGTCAGTCTGTTGTTCACATAACTTGACTACTTACCAATGCCCATCCATACTGCAAAGCGGCACCATGTAGCCAGGTCAAGCTGCATCATTAGGTAGATGTTGACAAAAACACTGAACAGAGGCAGCCAGGGCAGCAAAGGCACCTGCAGGAAAACAAGATTAGCTCAGTTCTATTACTGAATAACAGGACCATAACAGACAAAATGGATAAGCTGATTTGGTCGGGAAGTTGTTAAGGGGGAAAGATTTGTCAACATGTAGTCACAAACCCTTTTTATGGCTATATTTCACATGCAAATGATTAGCCTGATGAAGTACCTTGAAGGTGAGAGCCTCCTTGCTCTCAGGCTGCCTCCAGATGATGATGACGCAGAAGAAGCAGAGCAATGCCAGAACGATACACACAGTTACCCATATGGGATGGCCCACCAGCAGCTCATCCAGATTCACAGCCAGCACCACACACAGCAAAGTAATCAACACCGCTGTGGAGGAGACAGTACACAGAGATTACTCATGGCTCCTGATGGATTCGTCTGGATAAAAATGACCTCAAGATCTAACAAACTATTTTCAGCACAAGCAAGACTGACTTTAAACAAACAAGTGATTATCCTAGTCTGTGCAAAGAAACCAAAAAGCACCCTCAATCTGCATATGCATACTGTTGATAACCTTTATTAAATAGCCTACTGAATTCATAAATCCAAACTTAAAATTCTTACAGATAATTGCGGTTGTGGCATAGACAATAGTTCCAGACATCTTGGTTGGAACGTCCCTGGAGGGAAACAAGAGCAGTTTTGCAAAAAATTTCTCCCTTGGAATATGATCCTCTGAGTCTGGACTGTATTCATCTCCACTGTCTCCAGAAACAGCCACCTTTTCTCCTCCCACCAACTCCACCAGCTTCTCGCTCTGACTGGAGGAGTTCAGGGTGCCTGGCTGGTACCTAAACACACCCACACAAATTAGCCGATTTGGACACGAAACACGTAAGCATATTTATGATGTGCAGATTATATTATGTAATCTCTGGCATACCTGAGAATGAGAACACACACAGCGACCAAAGAGTATGCCAGCAATGTCCCAATGGACATGAGGTCAACCAGCGCAGCCAGGTCAAAGAGGAAAGCCATGAGTGCTACAGGAGATAAATCCCAATAAAATGAAATGTACATTTCAAATTTTATGAATTTACTGTGTCTTAATGTACTGTAAGGCAAAGTAAGACAATGTATTTGTAATGCATTGCAACCTTACACTGTATTATAATGTGACATTTTAGGAAGTTCAAATTCATACTGTGATGAGTATTAATTGATGGTGTATTTTTAAGTAGTTGTTAAGTATCATGATGACAGACAAAGTGAATCTTAAAGCACCCATATCCTACATTTTCCTTGTATTTAGTTTTTTTCCCTGAGGTTCGCCTATATTTGTGTTGTTTTATGTACCAAAAATAGTCAGAAAAAAATTACTATCACAATTATATAACTTTCAAAAACAGGCTCCATTTGATACTGTGCCTTTAAGACTGACATATCTAAATGACCTCTGTTCTGACTGGATGCCCTGCATTGTGTCTCATCCAAAAAGCAGTGGAGGCTGAAACACTATTTTTACCTTCATTGTGAAAAGATGGGGCTAAACTGCTTTAAGCTAAATAGGAAACTGTGTGTAAATGTGTTTGTTCTCATGGAATCACAAAAACGGGGAATTCAGAACAAGCTATTGTTGCAGCTTAGTTTCCATATGTGAACAGGGGGAATGAATGGTATGTTTTGAAACTTAAATATGTTTACATACTACAAAGACGTTCTTTTCAAGTTTTTTTTTCAGTTTTCCATGATCTGCAGATGGAAATAGATGTTAAGACATTGAACACACAAAGTTTCTCTCACCTGCTACAAATCCAGACACCACAGTGGCCATCAGTGGAGTTTTGGTGCGCTTGTTCATGCTAGAGAGAGCACGAAACAGCAGCCCGTCCTCTGCCATGGCGTAGATCACTCGCGGCATGGGGAACATGGAGCCCAATAGACTGAAGAACAAAAAAGACCCCCCCCACGCACATTATAGTGAACTTTGCTGATCCAGAATAGCCACAACAGTATGAAACAGTCACACCACTATTTTCAGGCAATATTTGCCTGAGGACGCTGTCTAATCTTGGACAGGGGTGTCCAATTCTGACACTAGAGATTTGCAGTTCAGCATAGTTTACTGATTTCCATGCTCAAACACACCTACTAAACCTGGTAACTAACCTGTGTTAAATCAAGTGTTTTTGCACAATGACATGATCAAACTGCTCAACTTAAACCCACCAGCACTGAAACTGGACACCCCTGCCCAAGGACTTACAAACTTATAAAGATCAGTGCGTTCTCTCTCACCTGGTCGATAAGGCACAGAGTGAACCCGCAGCCACTATGTAGCGGGCTGGGGCCCAACCCACATAACTGAAAGCCTCTGGCAGGGGGCTTTGAGTGTTGAGCTTGTAATAGGGCATCATGAGGGTAAGCGCAGCCGACACACCAAAATAGGCAAAGAAACAGATGAGCAGAGAGGCCACTATTCCCACTGGGATGGAACGCATTGGATTCTTGGCTTCCTCACCTAAAGCAAAATAAGGTCAAAGTTAACTACATGCATATGTACACAGTCATATAAGCAGATAAAATGACTTACATACACAGATGCAGCAGAGAAGGAGGTCAGTGTTTGCCTAGATGCTAAAATGAGAGGACAAAGTGACTTACTTGTGGTAGCAATGCAGTCAAAACCCACGAAGGCATAGAAACAGGTGGCAGCACCAGACAGAATGCCACTGAAGCCAAATGGTGCGAAACCTCCACTTCCAAATGAGTTCTCCACTTTCCTGTGAAAAAGAGAGTACATTCTAAAAAGAAGTTCAAATGGCAAACTAATAACACTGTTGGTAGATCATACAGAGTGTTACAATTTAAAAAAAAAGTGTTCATGAAGAGAACTCACTCTGGTGACGTGATGTTGGTATCATTGATAAAATTGTCAAGAGTGAGATTCCAGTTCGCTGTATTGCCCTTTACAAAACCAGACATGATGACAAAGCCCAACACCACCAGGTTGATGCCAGTGAAGATCTTGTTCACTAGTGCAGACTCGCTCACTCCAAATGCAAGTAGACCTAAAGAGTACACAGAGAATACAAGTCATTATCTCCCACTGACTTACTCAAGAAAAGTTTTATTTTATGTTTTACACAAAGTTATATGTACAATGTAATTACAATATAAGATGAGTTAAGAAATTACATTCAGTTTAATGGTTTGCTCACCAGTCAGTAGCAAAATGAGAACAAGTGCGAAGAGGTCTGGGTACTCAGCAAGCACATTGCCTGGAACTTTCATAGCCATAAAAGATTTGAAGAAGCTGGAAATCTTTTGCTCTATCAGGTTATCAAAGGTGGAGCTCCACGCTCGAGCCACACTGGCAGTACCTGAAGAAAGGAAGTTCATTAGCTACAACTGTTAACACTAGGACTGAATAATATGGATAAGTCTTAGTTATGTGATTCTATTGCTACATGTTTTAATTGTGATAGGCCTTACAAGATATTAAAAATGTCTCTTTGAATATAAGGATTTCTGACTCATCACAGCATCTGTTTATTTCATTGGGTATTCAGATAAGACACTGAATAAGTGAATGAACTTGGTTAAAGTGAAGATTTAGATCATGGAAAAGGCCACAAAGAAAGAGTGATGCTTTGTGTCAGTGTCACTGCGTGCCCTTTTTAATTTATAACAATATAAAATATTTTGTCACTGGAATTTATTTAAATGGGTGGTCTTCAATATACTTTGGGAGGGTGTGTGGGAAATAGTGATAATGGTTACAGGCTGGCCAAAGTTATTTTGACCAAAACTATTTTCTTTAGTATGCACAACATGAATAATTGATGCTTCTGAACAACAACAGAAACACTCATTTGAGTGTATTTCTTTGCACCAATTCCTAATATAGCAGAGACTTATTCCCTTGAAGCTTAAGTAGTGGTTGTAAAAGTTCCACATAAACTCACCAATAACGTAGGAGAGAATGAGGTTCCAGCCAGTAATGAAGGCCCAGATTTCTCCCACCGTTACGTAGCTGTAGAGGTATGCCGAGCCTGTCTTAGGAACTCGAGCGCCGAACTCTGCATAGCAAAGTCCTGCCAGCATAGACGAGAGAGCAGCCACTAGAAAGCAAAGAACGATAGCAGGGCCAGCCTTCTCCCTTGCCACTTCTCCAGCCAGCACATACACCCCAGCTCCAAGTGTGGAGCCCACGCCCAGGGCAACCAGGTCAAGAGTGGACAAGCAACGGGCAAAGCGGGTTTCCTCCCCCGAACAGTCCAGTACACGGCGACGCAGTAGCATACGCCCTACAGAGGCCATTTTATCCACCATGACTGAATGTAGTAGATGAAATAAGTTGAGATGTTCAGGAACAGCTGGAGTTCTCTGTTTTTCAAAGTGACGAATCTCAAGCAGAGGTTTCACAGAGGTACACACCTGGTTAAGAAAAAAAATGACAGAGAAGAGGCAGACAGGTTTAATTTGGGTGTGTGTGTGGGTGTGTGAGAGAGTTTCATGTATTACAGTAGGTGATTTAGCTGCACTCTATGTAAAAAAATGCATTCCAGGCTTTTTACATAACTGCTCCAGTCAGGACATGACTGGCTGACGATCATCATCGTATGCCGCACCTCTAGTACATTAATTCCAGGCTGTCTCTAGAGCTATTCAGAATTACAACCACAATGCATCAGTTAAGGTGCTAATCGTTCTGACAGGACAACCAAATGTTTGGCCTTTATTAAAAGCAGACAGTGAGACAATGATGATTAGGCCACCTCCACCACCCCGTGTCATTTTACCCAAGGTTCATAAATAAAAATCAATAAGCCCCAGGTATTTGTTTTATTTGTGGATTGTTTGTAAAATATGCCCTGAGATACATGCCTTAATCATGTATTTGTTGAATAAAACTATTCTGATTCTGAAAAAGGTTGCATTTACAATACATTAAGAGTTGGTGACATAGTGGAAATCCCATCACAATACCTTTTCACAACAGATAACATACATCGTAATATTTAATGCAGCAGCAAAACAGGCCATTTTAAAATTACTATAAAAATTACATACTGCAATGCCCTAAACAGGATTTAAATATGCTCTATATGTAAAAAAAAAAAATAGATGTTTGGTCTTTTAAGTACAGACAATACTTATGCTTAGTAAATGACAATTTTTCAAAATAACAATAACATCACATTGTCCACTCATACATCAAAAAAAAAGACAGAAGATGTAAAAAAGATAAACCAATGCATATATGCTCATATTCATAAAGCCTAAAAAGATGCACCACCAAGTCATGGTCAGTGGTTGATGTGATCCACAAAGGAAAGTCTTGCAATGTCATCAGAGTAACTGATAACAGAGTGAAACTGTACACTGTTTGGTGTAAGCCTTCACCATGGATATCTGACCAGCTGGAACCATCACGCCTACATCAACACTTCAGGCTTTGATACTGTTATCAGAGGCTGTGTAAAAACAGTGTAAAATGATAACATAAACCAAGCCAGCCGAATGAATACTTTTCATGGAGAGTTCAAGGATGAGAATTGGACACAAGGGGTAGTCAACACAGCTGCCTGATTCCCCGTACTGTCAGTATATCAATTCACACGACCCTCTAAGAGACTGAGCAGCCTGGAGTTCACTAATATTGACATTACAGAAAGAGTGTCTGGTTCCTTACCAAGGCCATCATGTTCTTATTGGTGGCATTTACAATGTCAGTATACCTTATTCCTGTGTCACTGTTCCAGCCTAGGCATGGAAAAGGACACCATTCAATCTTGTATGGCAGCAACTGAGCCAGTCCAACTAAGATTACGCAGTGAATTCTAACAAATGGCTCCGAAATGGGATTCAACTGAAAAAGTAAGACTGTGAGAGATGAAAATGGTGAGAAAGGGTGGGGAGATATCCATTCATGTCAAAACAGAGACAAAACAGTGCTGCAATTCCCAAAATCTGACTTCCTGCCTAATGATGGAGATCAATTACTCAGACAAAAACCTAACATGACTTGTTCCACAGTAAGGATGTGAAAACTTAAACAGCTTCAATCGTAAGCTAAAAATGGGTTCATAAAAAGTTGTGGAATGTCTTGTACTTTGTCCATGGATCAAAGGCATGTCGGACAAAGAAGAAAGTTGGAAAAAAGCAAGAAAAACATCCCTTAAATTCCACATACAATGGAGAGGCTGAAATAGAACCTTTTATCTGTAAGATGGGCTGTTTCTCTTGGCAGAGCAGTTGGCGAGACTTAAAGGTTTGATCGAGATCAGTCTGGGCAAGAACTGAACGCTTAAGCCACCACTAGGGCCTTACACAACACATACAATGGCTGCCTTCATTCACTGCCCATTGGCGCAGCCTGCACTCTTCCAGAGAACATGCAGCGCTTACAAAAATCATGCAGTGCGATTTCCACACTGTAAATAAAGCATATATTCTAAAAATAGCTCTCACGGTTGTATGTAAGTTTTGCTGTTCAAAGCTGACTTCCTCCCTTTGCACAGGTGACTACCAGAAAGCAGAAGGTTAAGGAGTGCAAAGCAACCCGTGGCCTTGAGAACGTTCCTCATGGTGAGAGTCTAACAGCGCTAATCGCTCAGCGTGTGTGAGGTTCTCGGAAGGGTTAGAGTGTTTTGTTCTGGGGATACAGTGAGTGCACGGCTAAGATAGGCCACTCTGCGTCACCTGGACCCAACTGTGCTAATCTCTTTCTTGTGGTCTCCACGAGGGCGTCTAGGTGATACGCAAGTGTCTGATTATTTTATGTCTGACCAGACCATGAGAAAGTTGTGCTAATGTCTGTGACACTCTTAGCAATCACAGCTGAAGTATCTTGCTTTGTTTAACCAACAATATTTTTCCAACAACCCATTAAATATAAACACACCCAACGTACAGAAGCCTTGTGTCTGAAACTTTTTTCCAATGATGCGTTAACCATAAACAACTACAGTACTGAACGCTGAAACAAGCAGATCAGACAGAAGGAAAGATGAAGAGGATGATGGCCAGTACAAGCCTTGATACCTCTCTCAATTGAATGAGGAAAGCAATACCATGGAGTGACTCACTGGGCTTTTCTCAAAATAAATGCTGCTATGCACCTTAAGCAGATTACGCAAAGACCAACCTGCTAACCTGCTTAGACCGAAGACTTCAATTAGAAGCATGTTTTTGTTTTGTTTTCATATCACATTACAGCTGTTTTTACAGCTCTTACTAGAGATACCTTAACAGTTTGAACTGATGTGAACCAAAGACTCAATTGAAAATTCATTTAAAGGAATAAAGATTACAAAACAAAATGCTAATTCTCAGCATCCGGTGTGGTGAGTTTCATCCAACAACAGAGAAACGTAAACCTGCCCTGCACTTTCTGAGGTTGGTGGGTAGAAATCTGCTGGGCCTTGGTCACACACTGTATGGGTGTACATAAAAGGCCTATTCAGCCTTATTACAGCCACTCAGTGTGACAGGATTTGCTAAATCCTCACAGGAACTGGCTTCCTCAGGGTCCACTTCTTGCCAAATTAGGGTCAGTAATGTCTCGGTACAACCATTTCACTGATGCTCTGTGAACTCAGCAGTTGACTTGGCTGGAAGGCAGGTATCATAGAGGACGTCAGGCAACAATGAGTTTATTGCATTTTGCGAGACACTCAATAGTCCACATGCTGTGACCAAACACAATAAAAGATTATTTTATCCTGTTACACACAGAGGATATACAGCCTTCATACCTGGAGCAACTGCCCTGAAACCGTTTAGAGGAACCACGGGTTCCATTTGCCCTTGGTGCCGTATTACGAGCGCACAGCATGAGGGCATGAGCAGGCTGTGAACCCACATGGTTCAGAAAAAGCCTGATTCAGTTAAAATACATGGTTCCACTCTGCTGAGAATCAATCGAGCAACGTGTCCAGGTGGCGACTATCAGTCCAAAAAACGCCAGCTATAACGTTACTAACTACATTCGCATTAGACCACCAAAGCTGCAGCATGTGAGTCATGTGAAGGGAAGCTGTCATGCAGGAAACAAATTCAGTCTAAACGCGGTAAGCGGTAATAGTGGAGTGTATCGACGAACCTTCACACGACCGCCGTGTCCAATACCTGAACACTAACCTACAAAAATATCACAACCATATTAAGTCACTCGGCGCAGGCCAGTTTCAGCTGGCATTCTCCGTCTGATGCAACAGCTCTTTTCCAGCCGAGACCTGCTCCGGTTCCTTTAGCCCTCATTCAAAATGCCAGAGAAGAGCGGGAATTCACGTATGGGCTCAAAACAACGCATTTCGCTTCGTTTTTTCTTTTAAAGCACGCCGTTTCGCTATGAAACGTGGCAAGTGTGAGGATTAGCTAAATTAACAAATGCTGTTAAATAGCTAGCCTTGTTTTACTACTCGGGAAAATGTCTCAAAAGTGAGAAGCAGTAGCTAAAATTACTAGTTAGCACACTAGCTAACTAGCTAACGTAGGGTAACAACATTGGGAGATTATCGGTGCTACTGCCATACAAATGTGGGAAAAATCCACCACGCGGAAACTACCGTTACATCGAAGCCAGCGTCCAAAACAGACAAGATAACCTTAAATAATTAAATAGCTAATAAATAAATTGCTAACGTTAAGTATATGCGTAAACTTGGAAGAGGACCAAATGATGCAAGAAGTCGTGTAACTTAGTTACTGACCGCTGACTGGAAGTCTCACGGGGAAAAAACGTGTATGCATAATATAGGAATTCCTAGCTAGCTAGTTAGAAAGGATGCAATTGGTCTTTACTGTTACTAAACTAGTTGGGTATGGGTCGCTATGAGAGCGCTCTTCATTCATTCATTTACCAAGCTTTCCTGTTGCCAGTCTTATTTGGCATGCCTTAAAATAAATATGAAATGCAATGCGTGCCTTCAGTCAAGCAAATTAAATACTGGCGCTGAATTAGATTAACAAGATAGCGCTAACCTGGCGAGAACAAGCGGGACGATTGCATCAGAATCCACAGTAACGTTAAAGCTCCAGCGGCACCAGGAGAGGCTCTGCTGTGGTAGCAAAACTGATTTAAAAACCTCGACTCGTTTTCAGAAATTAATGAAGGGAAATTTAACAAAACGTAAATCTGAATGCACTGATCAATCGTCGTTACCTTCTGCAGATTTTGGACCCTCGCTGTGTTTCTGTCGGCCGGTGAGTATTCAATGAACCAACCCGGGAGAAAACCAGCTCCTCATTTCACTGGTTTATCGGTGACGTAGCAACGTCTGTAAACAAACACGCCCCTCTGCAAGCCCGCTCATTCATAAGGCCCACACGGACAACGGGAGAGTCCTAAAATGAAGGTACAGAAAGAAGATAGATGCCCTTCTCAAACTCGTATGAAGTGTGAATGCTTAATTATCCGAATGGCTTAATTCTGCTGCAGTCTTTTGGTTTTATATTTGAGAGTGGATGAACATATTCCATAAATCAGATTTTAAAACGTACTATATCTGTGGTCGTTCTCAGTGCATGGCAAATGCTCACTTTTTAAAGTACTAGGTAAATTTTACCTTATTGGAGTTACCTAATAGGTTGCCGTACCTCGTACAGCCAGGTTTGAGAGGTCATCCACACATTTCTGACACTACTGTTGTACTCAGAAGTCAGGTGATCAGATCCTGCTGTGTTTTGGCCAGTCTATAGCTACAACAGGAGAAAATGAATTGTCCTTTTCTAATTGAATGCTTCTTAATTCATAAACTCAACCCTCAGACACAAACCTAGCCACTCAGAGACAATCTTTCACAGAAAGGGAGGGTGCACCCATTACAGGGGCCCACTCTGTGTATGGTTGCACTATATTTGCATAAAGAGCTTTTCAAAAGTCTAACACTTGTCCATTGATCAAAAACAGGTCATTCTTGAAAGAGGTCAACAGAGTTCAAATGTACCAAGCGAAGTGGCCTCTAAGTGTAAATAATATCACTCTCATAATTACCTTTTACAAGTAGACCTGAATCACACACAAAGAGGCTAACTAAACAATGAAGGACCAAGCTGAGCTGTTCCGAAAATGTAGTGCAAAGCTATTTGATGTATGGTAATGGGATAAGCCTAGAATATCTCTCAGCTCTCCTGTCTAGACAGGTCATCGAGTATTACATGCGTTGTTTCGATAATAAGCGACTGATGTCTAAATGTGACCATACATTGTACACTCTTGCTATTGTGCACTATTTCTGCTTGAGAATGACGGACGCTTCCAGTTTAGAATCCGTGCAGAATACACATTTTCTCCAGGTATTTGCTTTGTGTATAAAAATACACACGTTTTCCTGTTTGCTTTGTCAAGTATCTTTTCGTGACTATAAAGGTTTACTTTGTCTTAGGTTTGTGTGCTTGAATGCATGTCGGGCAGTGTTCCAACAAAAGGAAAGAAGCTTACTATTGGAAACTTTGAACTTCTCAGTAATGAGTGGGCCCGGGGGTGGGGGGTGTAAAATGGTATCCGCTCCAGCTTTGCCGTCAAGCTCAATAAAATAAACAGCAATGTGAAATTCTGCACCCGCTGGCCCTGTGAGAAGTGTGGGACGTGTAATGCCTGACTGTGTGAAATGGTTTCCTTCAGTTTGTCTTGCTAAACTTTAATGTACGGAGGGCAAATTCTGCTAAGCATATCCTAAAAATGAAAAAAGAAAAGGAAACAAAAACATTGAAAAGAAAACACTGAACAGTATTTTACAGAAAATTAGCCTCAACAACTAAATATAATGTTTTTCAGTATTTAGTGTGTGCACTCTTTGCCTTTACAGCTTCCATTCTTTTCAGGAGACTTGCTTTCAGTTTTTCATAAGAAATCTGCAGGAATATTTCTCCACATCTCCGAAGTAAGTGAATGTTCATTTATGTATTCATTTGGAAAGAACAAAAACAATAAATGAATAAAAATAATGCTGCTAAGTGAATGAATTTTAAACGATTAAGTAGTTAATTCATGTTAAACTCTGGAACATTAGGCTTATTACTCAGTTATTAACAACATAATGATATCAATGCATTAATGAAACTTCTTGATAGTCAGAAAGGGGTTCAAAGTTTTTTCTATTGCTTATAGCTCAGTTTTAACTAAACTGACCTGTTTTGCACAAGGACAAGTTGCTTTGCAATCTGTTGTTCTGCAACAAAATTTTCCAAACTGATCCGATCTGTGCAGTATATCATTAGAGATCCGTAGAACCAGGACAACTGAAATAAGTGTCTCATTAAACCCCTATCAGTAATCAGTCTAAAGACTTACTAATCAGCAACTACTGTGAAGCCAATATGTAAGGTATGCGGTTGTGAGAGTGAGGAAATGCAATAGAAGGTTCACTCTCATGAGTTTGAGTACCTAAACATGTTACCATACGTGGTCTTCTATGGACTTTGCTCTAGACTGGCGCTGTAGGGCCTATGGAAGCTCATTTCTTGTTTCATCTGCTTCCATCTCATCAAGTTGACTGAGCTGTTAGTCTCCCATCAGTAAAACAATGGTGACCATTGCAAACCAGGCCACAGCTTTACATCCCGTGATCTCATCCAGTGCATTTTCACTGTTAACAAAGCACTAGTAATCTCAGTTCTGTCCTGTGTGGCTGGTCCCTTCAGCAGGGTTTGGACAAAGAGGGCTGAAGTGTCTGGATCAAAGAAAGCCCTGTGCTCTTTGACGTCGGTGGATATGATGTGTCGGTTTGTATAGGCATCAAAAATATCCCCTTTAGCTTCCACTCCAGGGCTTAATGTGTCAATCATGCGTTATGCACAAACTCACTGCAGTCTCTCCTACACACAATGTGAAAAAGATCTTTCAATCTTTAAAAGAAAAGGGTGTGTTTTTTCAAACCGTATAACACTGCATTTTTATATTACCAAAATGATTCAAAAATACTATCCAAAGGGACAAATAATGCAGCAAGTTATATATAGTATAAAAAGGTGATTTTCTCATTGGGTGAGAGGTGAGGGTTACTTTTGGCAGGCCAAACCAAACATCCTCACTGGCCAACTTTGGTCTGTGTGTCCTAGGCTGGAACAAAACCTTTTTAGTGAGAAACAAAATATGTAGCTTTATTTCAGTTGTGCAGTTTCTTGTGCTGATTAGTGGTAATGTTTGGTTTATTTTGGCTTTTACTCCACAATGCAGAGTGAATTAAGAGTGATTTTAAACTGAAGAAGTTCAATGATGAAGCGATGCTTTTCTGACTCCAGGATTAACACCAGGAATTTTTAATGGTGAATTACAGAGACAGTGCCATGTAATCTGTCTATATAACCACACCTGCACCTTTTACTAGTAATATTCATGAACTTTGCTTTGTCTAAAATTGTATTCAAATGCTATAGAATTAAAACTGGATCACTGCATGTCACTTCATATTCAAATCACAGTACTTGTCATGAAAGGACTCACAGGAGTGAAATATAATTCTGGAGATTTTCGTGGTCAGCTTCTGGCTTCCCAGCACACATTTTTGTTTGGCTGCTTCTGCTCGAAAATCACTCACACACAGACGCTTCTTCTGTCCTGTAAATTAAACTACTATTTACTGCTGCTTAAACTACTGTTTACCACTTTCTGTACTACATTCTGTTTTCAGAAAGAGTATTTACTGTAAATTAGACAAAGTGAATGCAATTTTCGCGAAGATTACACTAGAAAGCATTGCAATGCCATGGTCCTCTTTCATCATGCGCGGCTGCAGAGACACGTAGTGTAGGTTAAATCATTTGATATAAACAGCGCCATCTGTCGGTAAATGGGGATAAAACTCCAGACGGGACATGACCTAAACCTCTGCAGCGGTGAAATCCAATACAATACAAACGGCTGCAGAAAATGTCATTAAAAACCGGACTCTTAACTAGTCAGAGTAAAGCAAGCAGAGGGGGCTTTTATTCATGGGTAGAAATGACATGACAGTCTGTACGAAAATAACTATGACAATAACTACTGCACTTCTACATGTTAATTGTATATAGTACTGAATCAGCAATATCACAAAGCAACAAAAATAACCAAGAATTTCAGTAAGGATGTGAAAACATGACATCAAAAGTGACCTGGTGTCATTCAGCGGATGATCATTTCTCATTTTCACAGTGATTGAATATATACATTCCCAACAGCAGTGTTATAACACCCATATAAAGACTAAACTAATAGGGAAATGAACAATGGTATAAAACTTTGCAATGAAAGCTTTGATATAAAATAGATTTAGTCATTTAGGTCATATATAGACAACACATGGAATGTGGAACAGGAAGACAGTTTTCTTTTTATGGTGGTCCCAATTTCTCTCTTCATGAGTGTCTTGCTACATTTTTAAGAATACATCTCTGGATGAAACAAGGGCCACATTTTAAAAGAAAAAAAAAAAAAGATTTCTGACACCGGTATAGACTTTTGAGCAACACTGAAATGAATATGGGCCTCATTATAGGACATTTTCCTTCACTGACAGCAACCCCTGATACTTTCTCAGACTGAAGGCTGAGACACATGATCCTACTCTCCCTTACAAACAAAAGAATGATGACTCATGCAATGTGACATACTTGTGCAGTCTCTTCAAGCCATTATTGTTTGGCCTTTAAGGGTGAAGAATGCAAACCATGGGACTGGGCTTCAGCACTAAAATAAAGCTTACGGAGTAGGATTTGATTTTGAATGTTCATGTTCTAATTGCTGTTTATATGCACATAGCTTTTAAACCAGGGTTTAGCGATAAATGCATCTGTATTCTTCAAGAGCACCTGAGTGAGCGAGCCAGGCATATACACACGGCCTACAGATGAGGCATTCCTCTGGGGGGGTTGGGGGGCGCTTTAGTCTTGCTGTTGCATCTGAGAATACAAGTGCAAACCATATAGTGACACTGTAGTTGGTAGAAAGGTTATTTTTTTAACAATTTCCCTTTTAAGTGTTTCAACAACAGCTAAGGCAGAATGTCAATGAGTGCATGTCCCCTTACTTTTGAATAACTTCTCACACTATTATACCTAGGTCTCACACCTAGATCTTACTGAATTATGAACAGCACTTAGTTATTACAAAACTGACGATTGTAGTGTTAGAAATTACATGTAGCCCATCAGTGCAAAAAACTGATTCACCTGTTATAACACAATGCAACATGCAATCATGACATGCAGGCTACAACATTAAAGGTAACTGTGCTACCTGGTGTTGACTGATATGAGTGACAAGCAGATGCAAAAAGAACTAGCAAAGCAACAAAATGAGAGACAAAATTACAATGCCTATTGTAAGTATGGGTATGAGTATGCATCTTTTCACAATAATGTTAAAGAATTAGCATCCATGCAGACACTGGGTTACCCCAACAGTAGTTTACAACATTATGAGATTGATAGTAAAAAAAAAACTCAAAACTTACTTCATTCATACCTAAAATGAAAGAGAGAATAAATAAGATAAGGGGGAAGATGAGACTCAGTTTGTTTTGATGTCATTAAGTCTCCAGTCAGCAGCGCTCACTATTTTGTTATACTTTATTTACAGACAAATGTCACAGGCACAGATTGATTAACACAGGAAGAGGACATAAATATAGCGTCATTCTGAGAAAAATGACTTGACTTTGGCAGGACAACTTTTACAAAGTTGGCAAATACTTTGTCCTCTAGGGAGTGTAATGGGACTCCTGTGCTGCATAATTCAAGCATCTCTAGTCTGACACCACATCAGAATGGGTACATTCACTTCTTAATGCTCTCCGGCTAACGGACATAAAACAATACTTGGACTTTATCAGTAGTGTGAAGAATGTAGAGCTCTTACATTTTATTAGATTTGTAGCTAGATGTATAGCCAATTATCATAAGAATTTTAGACCTCAGGAATGTGCAGATTCAGCATATATCACAATACATATTCATGTTATGCTTCTACCAAATTCTGCTAAGGTGTGGAACCGCAGTAAACGAGAGCATAACTGGCTGGTACAGTTTTACCAACAAGCATCTTTTTAAGATTATCAGGTAAATTAGAAAGTTTGTTTGAAGAAACAAGTAAGCACTTCTGAATTTCATCTGGAATATACTCTCCATTCTCATAGTACAGACTCGTAACAGCTGCCTGAGAGGACAAAGACATGAGCCAACCATCTTTGTTTAGTGCTACAGCTTTCATGTATAATCATATAATGCACACGCACACTAACAAGGACATTGCATGGATGTAATAAAACAATACACTGTGTGTGTAAAGAGCAACTCTCAGACACATGTACAAAACATCATCTGCCCAATATATTCAAGTCCTGCATTGTTTATGATGCATCTAGCATTTACTTGGTGTAAAAATAAATGTTACTCTGCACTGTCTGCAGATGAGTGGGAATAGAAGTTGATAACAGGAGAAAGAAGACCCTCCCCGAGTCCCAGTTTGGAAAGCCCTACTGCCGTACTTTTCCAGGGATGTAGTTCCGATCAATGCTCTCCTCTTGCAGGAACATGTGAAGACAGCGCTCATTCTGGGCCAAGGGGTGACCAGCAATTCTGGAACAGAAAGGGAAAAAACTCAATACTAAATAACTGACACAACATATTACAATTTAGATATTTTACTAGTCAAACTGTTTCAGACACTCATGCGTGTTATGTTATATCTGAACTTCAATCCTGAACTCATCCATGTGGTTTTTTTGGTAAACTGTTGTTATTCGCCCTTTTGGGTGCCAACCTGTTAATGAACTGTTCAAGTCCAACTCGTCTCTCTTCAATAAAGGACTCCTCAAATATTCCCTCATCACCACGGAACGGGAGCTGTCTCTTCAATGCTTTCCCAGGCAGAGGAGGCACAACAATCTACAAAACATTTTTATATGAATATTTTAACACAAGTCACAAAAAACTAAAGGTAAAAGTATACTAAAACCAACCATAAACAACTGTACTTTACATGTTATGTAACGTAAGGGTGTAAGACTTTCAGTACATATTGCACAGTCAATTCTGAAACGGTGTATCAAAATTTAACACCGTCGATGTTAGTCTTTACTGTCTCTTGCAACAATCTGTTCTGTCATCTTTTATGGAAAGCACCATCAAAAAAGCACCACTCTCAAATGACTGGGCTTTTCTACAAATCAACTATAAATTCTAGGAGTTGTGATTTTTTGAGTCTATTTCATTAGAGGGTGGAGTGGCATGCAGAAAAGTTCTTTTGTAGAACTTTCATTTATCTGGGCCAAACCTGTCTCTTTATACGAGTATATAATTAGAGCTCCATAGAATATTTTTCTTTAAAGTTTAACATTAAAAAAATCTCAAAAATCTACTTCTTGACCTCTGGATTGAAAGTTGTATTGAACTTGAAAACATAAATTGTTAAGCTTCTAGTCTGCATGCAAGTGTGCTGAGTGCATAGTGTAAACATTAACGTACTAATATTAACACATGAACACAAGGTACGAATTCAGGCAATCTTATTTTCGTTCTATCGAAAAATGAGTCAACTAATTAAAAAAATCTAATTTAATGCCAATCTTTTTGCATTATTATCATTACTGTAATTACTGTCCCTATCCTCCAATAACACCACTTTTCTCTAAGCTGATTTCCACTGTAGCAAATCTTTGCCCTACTGAAAAATGCTACCAACTGTGTGAAGGATCATACCTTTTCAAAAAACACTTTCCACAGACTATCACCAAAAACTTTGATATGAATGTAAACAAAAGAGGCTTCTTTTTATCTCTGAGTGAAAACATGGTCAACTATGCCTGCGGGAGTGGCCTGTTCAGGACACAGCTGGGAAACTGGGGTTCAAACCTGAGGCCTGTACAGGTCCACTGTAGTGCTTTAGCCAAGGGACCACCAACATCACAAAACTTTGAAAAACTTTAAAGCAGGTGAGTCCGTTTTTCACTGTGAACGTTTAATATGACTTGAATTCCATGAATGTATTAGTTTATAACAAGGTTACCTCGGTTTTCCTCCATGTTAGTGGGCAAGCAAACGGAAGAAGAAATTAGACCACAAACGTTCTTCCAGCTATATTCCTATGTTGTGTACTGTGATACATTAATGTGAAAAAATTTATTGTGATTACATATATGGGACTTTTATTATACCTAATGTATTACAAATGTAATGTACATTGTAATTTACAGACTTGTTTCCAAAAATAAGCAGTTATACTTGCTTCAACAAACTGATTTGTCTGTTTCTTACCTTACTGTCTCTTTCCAGCTCATTTTTCAGCCACTCAAAGTCGCTGTACCTTCTTCGAACACAAGACTCCTTCAACTTGAAAATGGGGAGGTTTGTCTGTTTACAAAACACAAAGGCCAGTTAACCACATAAACAAATTGCTTTCATTAACATTGCAAGGCTTCAGTCTAACGTTATATGCAGGTTTTGGGGGCATACTACGTCTATCTTACTAGCATTTATATCTTCGAGATGCAACAATTATGGCTTGTTAACTAGTTAGCTATTAGCTAGCTAAGTGGCTTAGTTAACGTTAATAGATTATACACAAGGATAGCCATCAAAATATCCAGGACAATAAACTACTGCATCTGCTTTAGAACAATCAGCACAAATGCTGCTACTAATCGCCTGATATGGTTACTGCAAAGTCACCTAGGTTAGCTAATTAATTAATTGATCAAAATCTTATTACGGCGCTAGCTAATGTTAGCCAAGCTCGGCACCCAAGTTAGCTGGGCTGTCACAATCCGACCGTGAGCAGCTAGCTTAGCAAATCAGCTATCCGAATGAATCAGGCTATCCGCAGAAACTGCACAGCGTGCGCAATGAACTGACCACGGACGTTTATGGTAGAAGAAATAAACCCCCCACACTCATGACTGGTGTTAGACAGCTAGCTAGCTAGTTAGTTAGCTAGCTGACGAATCAGACAGGCTAAGTCAGCTAACGTTAGCGAGCTAAGCTAACGTTCAGCAGGCCGAGTCAAATTCCAGCTCCACGGGAAACTCTGCTAACGGCTCGCGACCTCAGCCAACACAGCCAGGTTCAGCGCACTTAGCGCGTCGGCAGTGACCTACCCTCATTCGGACTTCGTAAGTTGTGAAACGATTCCGCCCAACTCCAATAGTTTGGGGGTCGTAGACGTCAATTTCCAGAAAATTACTTGGAGGTCCGTAAGCATCCGTGAGGTCTTGGGGCTTTGAGTTTAACCGGCGAGTGTCGGCCACCGTGGGTTCAGACATTTTTATTTCTGGCTAGCTAGCTACTTCTGGATGTAGTCTAGGACACGCGCAGAAGATATTACGTGATTAAGACATTAAATCTGAAAAGATGACACTGACTAGATACTTTACAAGCCTCAAGTAAAATTCTGCAGCTCAGCAATGCCACAGGAAATCCCGTCGATCTCAACCCTGTGCGATATTTGCACTGTTCTGAAAATCGTGTGACCAACCCTGTTCTCCCCCGAAACCAATCAGATGGCTGAATTCACCGTTATTGACAGGCAATGAACCAATAGAATTTGGAAACATGGCTAAAGGAGGCGGGTTTTGTCAAGGCTTGTCGTTGAGAGACAGAAAGACGCGAAAGGATTGCAAGAATTTGACGAGGAAAACAATATTGGGAAGTAATGTTAAACGTTTTGGGCGTTACTGTTGCATATTTTTCTGTGCTATTTCATATCAAACTTCCAAACTTTGAATTCAGTGTAGTTTTCATCTTCTCATATGCAAAAAATGTAAGGGTGGCTTATTTTAAATGAATCAACTCGTGGCCTATTTTTCCTAGGAACATCAAGAAATGTCAGAAGGAAGAACTTAAGCATCCTTTAGCTGTATATATAAACTAACTTAGGTACTCAGAGGTAGAGCTTAAATAATATGCTGGTTTCAGAAGTACTACTACTACTACTAACAATAATAATAATAATAATAATAATAATAATGGACATAAAAAGTGTGCCTAAACAAAAGTAAGCTTCTTCTTATTAACATAACTTACCATCTTTTTGTGTTTTAGTTTATTAACATTCATTTACTGCAACACCCACCATGCATTAAATGATTGCCATATAACTATTGAGAACCCTTCCCTCATGTGTCTACCCCACATAGATCATCAGAAGGGCGTTTTTCTAGTGTTTAAACAGGAAAAATCTCACTCAAGAGGCTGCTGTAGTACAACCACAAGAGATAAGTAGGTATGTCATTGTTTACACATTGGCTGCATTGTCTCTTTAAGAATGACATACATCATAAAAAGCTAACATTTTTTTGTAATGGTGGTACTATGCACGGCTGTATGTGGCTTGCAAAGCAAGGACGCCGCCCTTGTCTGAATGTAGCAGCATACAACATATCACACAGGGAGCTCAGACAAGTGTACACTTGAAATTTTGATGGGCTTGTTCTACAACCCACATTAACTGTTAAATGTTAACTGGGTGCTACACACAAACCAAGTGACGACATGATCTTTAAATCATTTTTTTATGATGGGAGGGATGCTGTACTATAACATTAGGTATCAACTTGTTTTTGTCAGAATTACAGAGATGGGGATACCAGAGACCATAAATAAGTCATTTCACTTTCAGGGTACAACAATCACTCAGTAGCAATGAGAG
The DNA here is from genome assembly GCF_015220715.1 of Pygocentrus nattereri. NCBI lineage: Eukaryota > Metazoa > Chordata > Actinopteri > Characiformes > Serrasalmidae > Pygocentrus > Pygocentrus nattereri. The sequence continues at coordinate 18,668,907 of NC_051226.1, forward strand.
GCTTAAACACCGGTATGGTTGTGAAAAAAGACTAAGTTTAATCATAAAAGGGAAGATTAATGCAGCAATAAACCAAGACAACAAGGCAAATGATGTTTTCATGTCTGTTATGAACAAATGTCTGTTAAAACATTAAAAGTAATAAAAAATAAAATAATGTTAGTTTTATGATTTTAAAGTACATTTCATAGTATTTGGTTGAAATGATTCAATTAGGAATTATTACACAAGTGCTTGGAACCAGTGTACAAGTGGTATGTAGGCAATGCTTATATGTGGAAGATACAATAAACAATGACAATAATGAAATAAACATAATTCAAGTTTCATTTAAGTATGTATTGTGTGAAATAAATAAAAAAAACTACCATGTAACAGGACTCACTGTATTTTGTGTCTACTGAGAAAGAAAGTAATGTAGAACATACATTCAGCAGGATCAATAAATACAAAACATTTAGGCTCTAAAAGACTGCTGAGGTAAAAAGAAGTCTTCTTAGGCATCTAGCTATCATAAGGTTGTAAGAAATGGTACAGGCATGCTGAAACATGCTGTTGCTTATCAGCGTCTCAGCAGCAGGTATAAAATGATTATCGTTTAAACCTGTAAATCTCAAAACAGCAATACTACAAGTCTGAATTTTCTCATCAGTGACTGGTACTTGGCACAGGACATGAGTTATGATGAATATTTCACCTTAGAACTGAGTATGCAGGTCAAGTAGGTGTATGACAATCATCACTGAAGTAGTAAATGCATTTGTAAAGATATTATGATGTATGAAAAGCATATACAGAGTTTAATTGTGCCATTCATACTTCAACACTGCATGGTGGAATATAAATGAAACTACCGTGCATCATTGAGCTGTCTGGCTACTGTCAGAATCTCTTTGGCCCCTTTACTCAGCAGCAGATTGGCGAGGTCCACTCCTAGCCTCTCTGCAGCATCCTGAGCAGCTCCTGAGACTTTCAGTGCTGTAATCCCCACACGCTGAACTTTCTCATCAACCTGCTCCTGCTCCTACCATGTAAAAGCAAACAAAATTGGAATCTTATTTGACTTCATGCGCTTCACTGAAATTGTATGTTCACTGTTCACATACTGTTTTTATCAAGTCCTGAACTTGAAACACTCGAGTACTCTTTCTGTATTAACTGCTGATTTCACTATGCAATTAAAAGTAAAAAAAAATATTCTGAATAACAGAAAATGTAATCTATCCAAGTCACAAGTATTCAACATGTTCTGATAAGTACTACTGCCTATTTAGACACATTAT